>NW_007726246.1:6120-120509 GCF_000696425.1 Galeopterus variegatus
TATGGCCCTGGGGTTTGATTTTTTTGAAATGGGGATCAAATTTTTTTAATTTCCTTTTGTTGAACCAACTTTCCATCCCTGGGATGAATCCCACTTGATCGTGGTGAATAATTTTACATAGGTGTTGCTGTATTCTGTTAGCTAGTATTTTATTGAGGATTTTTGCATCTGTATTCATCAAGGATATGGGTCTGTAGTTTTCTTTTTTAGTTATATATTTACCTGGTTTTGGTATCAGGATGATGTTTGCTTCATAGAATGAGTTTGGGAGATTTGCCTCTGTTTCAAACTTTTGGAATAGTTTGTAAAGAATTGGTGTCAATTCCTCTTTGAATGTTTGGTAAAATTCTGCTGTGAATCCATCTGGTCCTGGGCTTTTCTTTGTTGGGAGTCTTCTGATAACAGCTTACATCTCCTTTATTTTTAAAAGACACATTTTAGATTCAAAGACAAATACAGTGAAAGTGAAAGAATGGCAAAAGATATACTATGAAAACAGTAACTTAAAGAGAGCTGGAGTGGCTATAATAATAGAAAAACAGACTTTAAGACAATGGATTGTTACTAGAGGCAAAGAAGTATATTTTGTAATGATAAAATGGCCAATCCACCAGGAAGACAATAACAATTATAATAAACATATATGCCCCTAACAACAAAGACCCAAAATACACGAACAGAAAATTGATAGAATTGAGAAAGAAATAGATGATTCAACAACAATAGTTAGAGATTTTAGTATCCCACTTTCAATAATAGATACACTGACTAGGCAGAATATCAACGAGGAAACAGAAGACTTGCACAATACTATAAAACAACTAAACATAACAGACATCTATAGAGAGCTCTACCAAAAAACAGCAGAAAACACATTGTTTTCAAGTGCACATGAAATATTCTCACAGAATAGACCACATGTTATGCTGTAAAATAAGTCTTGAAAAAGTTAAAAGATTGAAGTCATACAATGTTCTTTGAATACAATGGAAGGAAATCAGAAATCAATAATAAAAAGAAATCTTGGAAATTCACAAATGTGAAACTTAAATGACACACTCCCAAGTAACTAATAGGATAAAGAAGAAATCAGAAGGGGAATTAGATCATACCTTGAGATAAATGAAAGAAAACCACAATATAGCAAAATTTATGGGATGCTGTTTGTCTTAGTCTATCTGGGCTGCCATAACAAAATACTATAAACTGGGTAGATTCAAAACAACAGAAATTTTTTCCTCATAGTTCTGGAGGCTGGCAAGTCCAAGATCAAGGCACCAGCAGATTTGGTGTCTGGTGTGAGCCCACTCTCTGGCTCATAGAACATGCCTTCTTGCTATGTCCTCACATGTTGAAAAAGGCAAGCAGCTCTCTGGGGTCCCTTTTATAAGGGAACAAATTCCAATCATGATGGCTTGCCTTCACAACCTAATTATCTCCCGAAGGCCCCTACCTTCTAATACCATCCTGTTGGAGGTCAGAATTTCAAAAATTTTGAGAGGATACAAATATTCAGACCATAGCACCGCTTAAGCAGTGCTAGAGGGAAATTTATAGCAGTAAGCATCTATGTAAAAGAAAAAGAAAAAAGATCTCAAATAAATAACTTAACAATTCACTTAAAAAAAAACTAGACAGGAAAATTAAACTAAACCCAAAGTAAGTAGAAAGAGGGAAATAATAAAGATCAGAGCAGAAATAAAGGAAATTTAAAAATGGAAAAAAAATAGAAAAAAACAATAAAAATATCTTTCAAAATATCAACAAAATTGACAAAACTATCACTAGATTGATTAATGAAAAAAGAAGACTCCAATGATTAAAATCAGGAATAATCAATACAATCTTACAGAAATAAAATTTTAAAAAATTAGAAGTGAATACTCTGAAGGATTGTGTGCCAATAAATTATATAAACTAGATGGAAGATACAAATTTATAGAAAGGCAAACTACCAAAACTAAATCAAGAAGAAGTAGAAAACTATCACAAGAGATTGAATTAGTAATCAAAAAGTTTCCTATAAAGATTTTTCATTCTCTGTGTTTTTGATAATAGCCAGGATAAGATGTCATCTCACCCCAGTTAGACAATAGAGAATGACAAATGCTGGCAAGGACATCGAGAAAGGGGAACCCTTCTACACCATTGGTGGGACTACAAATTAGTACAGCCTTTATGGAAAACAGTATAGAGGTTTCTCAAACAACTACAGATAGAACTACCACACAATCTAGCAATCTCAGTACTGGGTATATACCCAAAGGAATGGAAATCATCATGTCAAAGAGAAACCTGCACTCCCACGTTTATCATGGCTCTATTTACAATAGCCAAGATAAGGAGCCATCCTAAATGTCTATCAATGGATGATTGGATAAAGAAAATGTGGTATATGTACACAATAGAATACTACTCAGCCATAAAAAATAATGAAATAGTGCCATTAGCACCAACATGGATGACCTTGGAGAAAAATTATATTAAGTGAAATAAGCCAGGCACAGAAAGAGAAACAACACATGTCCTCACTCATAAGTGGGAGGGAAGGAAAGAAGGAAGGAAGGAAGGAAGGGAACAATAATATCTTGAACTTTCGGAAGGAGAGAACACAACTGTGGTTATTAGAGGGAGGGAAGGAGGAGGAAGAGGGGGAGTTAGGGAGAAATTGGTTAATGGACACAAAAAATGAGTATATTTTTATAATGACAAATATGCCAACTATCCTGATTTGATTATCACTTATTGTACACAAATACTGATAGTCAACTCTATATCCCACAAATACATATAATAAATTGTGTTTCAATTTAAAAAATTAATTAATTGAAAAAGAAGTTTCCCACAAAGAAAACCCCAAGCCCAGGTGGATTCACTGCTGAATTCTACCGAGAAGAATTAACACCAATCATTCACAAATTCTTGTAAACAATGGCAATAAAGAATACTTCAACCCATTCTATGAGGCCAGAATTACCTGACACCATAATCAGACAAGACATCATAAAAAAATAAAACTACAGACCAATGTCCCTTATAAATATAGATGCAAAAAATCCTCAACAAAGCCCTGGCAAACTGAATCCAGCAATGTATAAGAAAAAGTATACACTACAGTTAAATGAGATTTATTTAAGAAATACAAGATTGGCTTAACAAGTGAAAGTCAATATAATGAAGGACAAAAACCATGTGGTCATCTCAATAGATGCAGAAAAAGTATTTGGCAAATCCAATAACCTTTTCATGACCAAAATACTCAAGAAAGTAGCAATAGAAAGGAACTTCCTCAACCTGACAAAGGGAATCTATGAAAAACCCACAGCTAACTTTACGCTTAGCAGTGAAAAACTGGACGCTTTTCCCTAATATCAGGAACAAGACAAAGATGTCTGCTCTTGCTACTTCTATTCGTTATTGTACTGGAAGTTTGACTTAAGGCAATTAGGCAATAAAAATAAATAAAAGGAATCCAGATTAGAAAGGAAGAAATAAATCTATTTTCACAAACGACGTGACCTTATATATAGAAAACCCTAATAAATCCCCTAAAAGAATTATTACAGTTAATAAATGAGTTCAGCAAGGTTGCAGGATATAGGATCAATATACAAAAAATCAATTATATTTCTATACACTAGCAATAAACAATCTGAAAATGAAATTAACAATTCTATTGACAATAGCTTCATAAGGAATAAAATATTTAGAAAGAAATTTAACAAAACAAATGCAAAACTTGTACTCTGACAACTACAACACATTGTTGAAAAAAATTAAAGATCTAAATAAATGAAAAAACATTCCATGTTTATGGACTGGAAGATAATATTGTTAAGATGCCAAATTGATCTATAATTCAATACAATTTCTGTCAGAATTCCAGCTGACTTCTGTGTAGAATTTAACAAACTGATACTAAAATTCCCAGGAAATTATAAGGGACTCAGAATAGCCAAAACAATCTTGAAAAAGAAAAACAAATAGGAGGACTCATACTTTCCAATTTTGAAACCTGTTAAATCACAAGCAATCAAGAGAGTATGGGCCTGGCATAGGACAGACATATAGATCATTAGAATAGAACTGACAGTCACAAGTAAGCTCTCAGTTAATAGTCAGTTGATTTTGATGAGTGTCAAGGCAATGCAATGGGGGAAAGCATAATCTGTTCAACAAATGGTGTTGGAACAACTGGATATCTTCATGCAAAAGAAAAAGGTTGAACCTCTTCCTCACACCATCTACAAAAACTAACTCAAAATGATCTAAGACAAATTGAAAACACTAAAACTATAAAAGTCTGAGAACAAAACATGGGAGTAAATTTTCATGTCTTTGAGTTATGTAACTTTTTCTTAGATGTGACTCCAAAAAACGCTACAAAATAAAAAAAGATAAATTTAAAAACTTTTGTGTCTCAAAGGATACCATCAAGAAATGAAAAGACTACAGAACTGGAGGAAATATCATATATCTACAATATATGAAGAACCTTTGCAATGTAATAATGAAAAGAGCAATAACTCAAAAGTGGGCCAAATATCTGAACAGATATTTGTTCAAAGAAGATATACCAATCAATGGCCAATAAGCACATAAAAAGATGCTTAACATAATTAGCTATCAGGGAAATGCAAATCAAATTCACAATGAGATACCATCTCCCACCCATTAGGATGGCTATTATCAAAATGGAAGAAAAGTAACAAGTAAGGATGTAGAGAAATTAGAAATATAAAAATGTTCAGGCACTTTGGAAAACAGTTTGGCAGCTCCTCAAAAGGTTAAACCTGAAGTTAGCATATGACCCCACAACTCCACTCCTAGGTATATGTTTATACCCAGGAGAAATGAAATAATGTTCACACAAAAATTTGAATATAAATAATAATGTTCATAACATTATTATTTGTAATAGCCCCAAGTTTGAAACAACTTAAGTATCCATCAACTAATGAATGGATAAATTTTTAAAATTTGTTATATGCCTTTAACGGAATATTATTCAACCATAAAAAGGAACAAAGAACTGACTTATGCTATAACATAAATAAAAGATGAAAAGATTATGCTGAGTGAAGTCAGTCACAAAAGATGACAAATTGTACGATTCCAGTGAAATGACAAGAATAGGTGAACCAATAGAACAGAAAGTAAATTAGTGATTGCCAACGGATGGGGTAGGTTTGGAGGGAACTGTGGAGTGACTGCTAATAGGCACAGGGTTTATTTTCAGGTGATTAAAATGTTCTAAAAAAGATTGTATTATTGGCTGTGCAACTCTGTGAATATACTCAGTGCCTTTGAATTGTACACTTTAAATGGGTGACTTGAATGTTATGTCGTTATATTTCAATAGGGCTGTTACCAAAGAAACAAACAAACAAAAAAAAAAAAAACCCCACCTAACTCCCTCATAGGGTGAGAAGGAAAAAAAGAGAGGATGGGAAATGCAGTCTCCTACTAGGCTGCCATATTCCTCGTTCTGTTAGTAAAAGGAAGAAGGATGGATATTTAAGAACAATTATCAAACTCTGCCACATATTCCATCTCCACCATGTTTTGCTCTCTGACACAGCCTTTATGTGTGCAGACAAGGGCAGAAACACCCCCAGACATCATTTTGCAGGGCTGGGAGCTATGCTAGTCTGACAGCCAATGTGACTATTTCCTGGCAGGCCTGGCTTCCACTCCACTGCACTCATCTACCACTGAGTTCTGACATAGAACTCTTCTTCTCACTCCAAATGGAAAGGGCATGTCCTGATCTAGTGCGATATCTCCTTTAGCCTACACCCAACATCCTGGCCTGTCCACAAGGTAGAGCCTGTCCAGCTCTTTGGAGTTAACACTTCTTTGATAGAGAAATTTACTCCAAGTTTCTGAGAGCTTCAGATGCCCTATGGATAACACTCCCTGGTATCAAACTCTCCATTTTTTGTCATCCCTCACCACACACTTTCAATCACCTTCTACTTTAGGGTTCTTAATAATTCTTTAGTATCCTACAGGGGTTGGGAGGGCCTCCAACTTAATAAATATGTCAGGGGTCGTCACCATTACATCATCACTAGGGCCTGAGAGGTTTCACTTCAGGAAGGCCTGAAATCCCTTCCTTCCAATGGTGAGTCCCACTGTAATCCTTACTATACTTATAAAAGAAAGTTAGCAGATGTCAAAGAAATGCTTGTTCATCTATTGATTCATCCTCACCATAGGACTGATGAAAATTTAGACTGAAAAAAGTGAAATAGTGCTCACGGCCTGCATGACAGGATAGTTTAGAAGGTATCACCAGGGTACCTCATCTTTCCCATTTGGTACGTGAAGATGCTATTTTCAAAGTGTTTGAGTACATTCAGATAAATGCCAGGAAAATGGATCCAGCATCTGAGTATCTGAAAATGGCAGGAGTTCACAGAAAATCATTCCCTCCTTAGTTGTCTTCTCCACAACACTGGGGAGAAGCTGTTCTCCAGCAAGCTCAGGGAAAGAACACAGAGGAGATGAACTAAGAGAAAGACAAGCTCATGATTCCATAGACATCCTTTTCTGTACTTTCTCTCTTTTCTTACTTGAGCAAAGTTGAAATTAAGTTTCCTTGCTGAGCAGGTTTTTCCATAGTATTAGCTAATGTGGTCAGTAATGGGGATACATTTGTTCATATTAAAACTCTTGGTGCAGCCTCTATGGAAAATGGTATGGAGGTTCCTCAAACAATTGCAGATAGATCTACCATATGACCCAGCTATCCCACTGCTGGGAATATACCCAGAGGAATGGAAAACATCAAGTCGAAGGTATAACTGTTCCCCAGTGTTCATCACAGCACTATTTACAATAGCTAAGAGTTGGAACCAGCTGAAACGTACACCAGTGGGTATGGAAAATGTGGTATATCTACACAATGGAATACTACTCTGCTTTAAAAAAGAATGAAATACTGCCATTTGCAATGACATGGATGGACCTAGAGAGAATTATATTAAGTGAAACAAGTCAGGCACAGAAAGAGAAATATCACATGTTTTCACTTATTTGTGGGAGCTAAAAATAAATAAATACGCAAAACAACCTGGGGTGGGGAGGGAAGAAGACACAACAGTTACAATCCCTTGAAGTTGATACGACAAGCAAACAGAAAGGACTTGTTGGGAGGGAGGGGGAGAGGGAGGAGATAGGGAGGTTTCGGTAATGGGCCACAATAATCAACCACATTGTATATTGACAAAATAAAATAAAATTTGGAAGAAAGAAAAAAACATGAAAAAAATAAAAAGTGCAAATTAAAAAATAAATAACATGTGTCTTTAGACTTTATCTCCAAACCCATTCTGCCTCCTTTAATATTTGTTAGGCTGCTGGGTTTTACAATTACAAAGGCTGAGAGGCTGTTTATTTTCAAGAGTACTATAGAACCGTGGAAAAGGGAATGAAAATAAGGTAAATTAAAATGCCATAAAGCTGGCTATTTTTACCAATATTCAGCTGCTTTCTTGAATAAACGATCCTCAGATTGTTGCATACCTTTGGTTAATTTCCAGAGTTCTAAAGGAATTAATTTTTTTGTCAGTGTTTTTATTGCTCTTTATGGAAGAGTCTATTTTGGAGGTCCTTACTCTACTACTCTAGAAATATTTCCCCAAAGTCTGAATTTTCACAAGATCCCAAGTATTTGCAGGCATATAAACATTTGAGAAACCCTGGTTTATAGGATGTCATCAGGCCCTAAATTTTCCCGTTACCTTCATTTGAAGTTATCAGGTGGCTGTGGAATTTTCCAGCTGGTTTGTATTCTGATTTATATAGGTAACACCTAATATGAGAAGTTTGCATTGCCAGATCCTACAATGAGCAAAAACTCAGTCCCTATCTAACTTAATGCTTATTTATGGAATGTTTCTATGAGCCTTAATTTTTTTTTCTTTTTTTTTTTGCTTGTCACTCATTAATCAGTATAAAAGTTTTCACTTGCTTTCATTTTTTGGCGTCTTCTCCCCAAACATGGGTATTGCTGTTCTCAATGAACTCAAAATACCATATCTACTGTCCTAACAGTAGTCTGTCTTCTATGACAAAGCAAACAAAACAGTTTCCTGGTTTTTCTTTGTTTCCTGAAATAGCTGTTGTCTTTCAAGGGGAAGAAAAGGAAGGGAAGAGAGTTTACTTCCCTGGGGTGTAATGTGGAGTGAAGGCCTGCACTGAAGGGAAGCATGGCCTGGCTTTCCTCTCCCTCATCCCAGGTTCTCCTCCTACCGTTTCTACTCATTGTCTTACACTTCTTTCTTTCTATTCCCTTACCATTTGTCTTATTTTAGTGAGAACTCATTTCTTAGCCAGCTCACATGATTTCCTGCCTTTCAGAGAAATTTTGGACCTAAACCTAATTTCCTTTCCTGATTGTGTTACCCCATGTCCTTTGTGTCCTGCCCACCTTTCTTAGCCCAAACCTTTCCCCTCTCTCTTCTTATTGTCCTTACATCTTTAAATCTAAAATCGTGCTGATGCACTCCCATGTTGATTGCAGCACTATTCACAATAGCCAAGGGATAGAATCAACCTAAATGCCCATCAATGGATGAATGGATGAAAAAACCCTGTGGTATATACAATTGAATATTATTCAGCTATTTAAAAAAATGATATCTTATCATTTTCAGAAACATGGATGGAACTGGAAACCATCATGTTAAGTGAAGTCAGGCACAGAAAGACAAATACCACATGATATCACTCATTGTGGAATCTAAAAAATAAAAGATTCTCATAGAAGTAGGGAGTAGAAAAATGGTTATCAGAAGTGAGATAGGGGATTGGGGGCAGGTGGGGGGAGGAAAAGTGGTGGATTAATGGGTACAAAACTATGCTGTCTATCCCTAAGTGAATCATTGTGCAGTATATGCATATATTGAAACAACATACTGTACCCCACAAATACGTATAAATAAGTGTTAAAACTAAAAAATGTATGTTAAGGGTACATCTCTCCCCTTTCAGACATGGGGTTTTAGAAACCTTAACTGCTCAACAAGTAATTACTTTCACCAAATTCACCAAATTAACTGCTCATGTTCGTCCTTAATGTCCTAAAGCATGGCCACTATGCCATTAGGGAGAAACAACTTTTTTCAGTATAGAAGAAAAGGAGGAATTATGCTTCAAAGGAGAAAAATGCTGCACCATCTCAATTGTTAATTTTGCTGAGGATCTCAAAAATAACAAAATGAAATGTAAATCAATATCTGCATGAAGAGGAAAAGGAACTAGCACTGAGCTGTCCTGGGCAAGGAGATTGGTGAGTATTGCTTGGGCCAAAATGCATTGGCTTGGATTTAACGTATCGATTAAGCACAGCTCAGTGCCCTCAGCTGGTAAGAATCAAAGCGTGAGGCTAAACACTAAATTAGCTGTGTGTCTGTACCTCACAGTAGAGCCAAAATGAGGCAGCGTTTTTTATTCCTGCCCTTCCCAATGCCTGCCAAACAGAATTCAAAGCAAGGAAAAATATGCCTCCTGTTGTTTGAGGGAGGTACAAGATACATTTAAAAATTGATTTATGCTTTAATCGCTGTTGAAGCTTCATTATTCCAAGTATTAGTATGAAAGACCATCTGATCCAGCAGACTTATTTGTTAATGCACCAACAGTAGCAACAGATGTGCTGTTTTTCTTCTATGACCTGATCCGCTAGCTGATTCACCTGCTTCCGTTTTCATTTTCCTGTCATTGATTTATTAAGGATGTCTTACTTATCTGTGGTTCTTTTATGGGGTGGGCTTCCTCTGGCATGGTCTCAAGAAGGACGTTTCTACACCTTCCCCCAGCATGAAAAACCCAGCCTCCTTCTCCGGTGTTCTTTATCACAGCTCCAGAGAGTAGAGACTTTAATCATTTAGTAACTGAAATAACCTCTGTGGCTTGCAGAGTTTATGGCCAATTTGTCTTCGGTGCACAGAATTCAACTGCTTTTCCTTGCTAAGGAATGGGCCATGCTTATTACACTGCTTCTTTGCACTGCAGGCAATCAGTGCGCTATCTGCAGACCCAAAGCAAACAGTGAATGGCTGTGGGCAGCTCAGGACCTAGAAAGCACTGCTCGGCATGGCCAGGGGAACACATGTTTGTATACAGTGGGGCTGTTAACATTTTGAATTGCTTGGAGGGTTGGTTATGACTTTTTGCTCCAAGCAGCAAAGAAGGGAGGGTAGACAAGAGGGTTGAAATTCTAGAACCATTTGCAGTACCATCAATGTGGGGTTGTTTACTCCAAATGCCAAATGGACCTCATTCATTGTCTACGTTAAAAAGGGGGGGGGGGACTTTGTTTTGAAACCTGGGAGCCCTAGAAAACCTAAGATTCTGTGTAATTGCAACTTACAGAAGCATATTTATAACACCATTAATTTTCATCTGAAAATCTGAAAGAAATTACTTGTGCAGATAAGGTTTCTAAAATTCCGTATGTCTCTATAGGTAGGTTAGTGTAGTGGATGTCATGATTCTCTGTCCAGATCCTCCTAGAAGACTCAAGCACTCATTCCCTCCATCTCCCCAAGGCCAACAGCTTTCCACTAAGTCCTCGTCTGGGATTTGCTCCAAGTTAAAGAGAGCCAGTCCCCTTGCCCAAGGTCATGCTTTCTTCCCAGGGGCAGTCCACACTGGTATGCTGTTGGATGCCTGGTCCCCTCATCCCAATTTGAGACCATGCTGCAGGGCCATCCTGGCTCCAGAGCTCCCCAGCCATCAGCGAGGCCCTTTTGGTGGCTGCATCACAGTTCGTCCTCTCCCTCTGCACAGTTCTACTTCTTTCACCCATGCCCACAAGGGTTGATCCTGGGAGAACTTCCACTTCCTAATAAGCTTTCTGTGGGCAAATCTCTGTCTCAGACATTGCTTCCCAGGGAACCAGACCTGCAACAATTGGTACCAAGAGTGATAAATCATAAACTAAAGACTAAAAGTGAGAGGCAGAGGGCCTCCTTTATAGCATATAAAGAGACTCATCTCCTGCAGTTAGAGGGAAGAAAAACTGAGGAAGGTCAAGGGCTGGATTATAAAAGTAGCAGAGCTTCAAAGAAGGTTGAGTTCTCACTCCCGATAGGCCTGCTATGTCAAGGCCAAGACTGGGACCTTGAGACATGGGCTAGGTATATCTGTATTCTTGGGGGAAAAAAATAGGCATTCTCAGATTCTTTTGAACCCTTTGGGCCCAGAGTTGTGGCCCATTCCTCCCTGTTGAAGGCAGTGCTCCTCCCTTGCCTAAAGATGGTGCAGAGGTCTCTGCAAGACGATGTCTTGGACCTCCACAAAATACACACCCAGCTCCCCTCCTGATCAATGGATAAATGATTCAGGTTGAATCACACCATAACTTGGCTGGAAAAGTGCTGGATCTGTCAAAGGAGGAAAGGACTATACTCTGAAGGAGCTGCAGTATCTAGCTTATCTAGCTAGCATGAACTGCAGGAGCCAGGACACTACTGCTAGGACTGGATCCTGAGAGTGCTGGATCAACTGGGGCAGAAAATAAAGGTGGACAAGGGAGAGTTTATGGATATGAGATCACCTTCCTGTGATACAGAATGCAACACCCTGACAAGGAGCCCAGGAAAACAGTCTAGGATGCTGCTAGGATGTCTATTGGAGCTTGGAGAAATTGATGGCTCATACTATATGAAGTGAAAATGCCAGAACTACCATGGAAAATGGCAGAAAGTGGGACCAAAAGACTCAGAGAAGCAGGCACACTGGAGTGGATATACTGTGTAAGGCCAGAAAGTCCTTGGAATATGCTGCCTGCAGAACTTGAGTGCTCATACACTGGGAAAAAGGGAATACCCAAAGATTCCACAGAGTGTCAAGACACAGGGTCCTAACTTGTACTGATACCTGGAGAGCTGAAGTGTCCTCTAGGACGTGGAGGCCAGGTAGTAAATGTGGTCCTGGTCAGCTCCAACTCAGCATGTCCACTAGGTACACAGACCCACCAGGTGGTCTCTTCCCCAGACATGGAATGTTTAGTTGGAACAGACATAGGTGGTAGTTGGCAGAACACACATGATAGCTCCTTAGCTGTCGGTAAGAGCTATCATTGCAAGGAAGGCCAAAAGGAACCTACCCCCTTTCCCTGCTGGCCAATGTAGTAAATAGAAAACAACTTCATGACTGTAGGGTTATCCAGAGAGACAGAACCGATAGTATATACAGGCATACCTTGGAGATATTGTGAGTTTGGTTCCAGACCACTGCAATAAAGTGAAAATCACAATAAAGCAAGACAAACAAATGTTTTGGTTTCCCAGTGCATTTAAAAGTTATGTTTACACTGTAATGTACTCTATTAAGTGTGCAATAGCTTTATGTCTAAAAAAGCAATATACATACCTTGAATAAAAAATACTTCACTGCTAAAAAATGGTAACAATCATCTGAACTTTCAGTGAGTCCTTTTCTTTTTGCTGGTGGAGGCTTTTACTTCAATGCTGATGATCAGGGTGATGGTTGCTGAAGGTTGCGGTGGCTGTGGCAATTTCTTAAAATAAGACCACATGGAGTTTACCACATCAATCAACTCTTCCTTTCTTTAAAGATTTTTCTGTAGCATGCAATACTATTTGATAGCATTTTACCCAGAGTAGAGCTTCTTTCAAAATTGGAGTCAATCCTATCAAATCTTACCACTGCTTTATTAGCTAATTTTATGTAATATTCTAAATCCTTTGTTGTCATTTCAAAGTGTTCATAGCATCTTCACCAGGAGTAGATTCCATCTCAAGAAACCACTTTCTTTGCTCAACCCTAAGAAGCAACTCCTCATCTGTTAAAGTCTTATCATGAGATTTCAGCAATTCAGTCACATCTTCAGGTTCCACTTCTGATTCTTGTTCTTTTGCTATTTCTACCACATTGCAGTTACTTCCACCACTGAATTATTGAACTCCTTAAATTCGTCCATGATAGTTGGAATAAACTTCTTTAAAACTCCTCTAATGTTAATATTTTGACCTCCTCCCGTGAATCAAGAATGTTCTTGATGGTATCTAGAAAGGTGAGTCATTTACAAAAGGTTTTCAATTTACTTTGCCCAGATCAATCAGAGTAATCACTAGCTATGGTAGCTAAAACTTCACAAAATGTATTTCCTGAATAATAACACTTGAAAATTGAAATGACTCCTTGATCCATGGCCTGCAGAATGGATGTTGTGTTAGCAGGTGTGAAAACAACATTCATCTCCTTGCACATCTCAATCAGAGTTCTTGGGTGACCAGGTGCATTGTCAATGAGCAGTAGTATTTTGAAAGGAATCTTTTTTTTTCTGAGCAGTAGGTGTCAACAATGGGCTTAAAACATTCTGTAAACCATACTATTAACAGATGTGCTATCATCCAGGATTTGTTATTCTATTTATAGAGACAGAGTACAATCAGAGTAGATTTAGCATAATTTTTAATAGCCTTAGGATTTTTGCAATGGTAAATGAGCATGGTCTCAACTAAGTCACCAGCTGCATTAGCCCCTAAAAAGAGTCAGCCTGTCATTTGAAGTCAGGCATTGACTTCTCCTCTCTGGCTGTGAAAGTCCTAGATGGCATCTTTTTCCAATATAAGGCTGTTTTATCTTCATTGAAAATTTGTTGTTAGTGTAGCTACCATCATCAATTATCTTAGCTAGAACTGGATAACTCGCTGCAGCTTCTACATCAGCACTTGCTGCCTCACGTGGCACTTTGATGTTATGGAGATGACTTCTTTCCTTAAAACTCATGCACCAACCTCTGCTAGCTTCAGACTTTTCTTCTGCAGCTTCCTCGCCTCTCTTAGCCTTCAAAGAATTGAAGAGAGTTAGGGCCTTGCTCTGGATTAGGCTTTGGCTTAAGGGAATGTTGTGGCTAGTTTGATCTTCTATCCAGACCACAAAAATTTTCTTCAAACCAGCAATAAGTCTGTTTTGCTATTTTATCATTTGTGTAAAATGATAAATATCACTGGAGTAGCACATTTAATTTCCTTCTAGAACTTTTCCTTTGCATTTGCTGGGTGGCTAACTGTTTGGTGCAAGAAGCCTAGCTTTCCACCTATCTCAGCATTCCACATGCCCTCCTCACTAAGCTTAGTCATTTCTAGCTTTTGATGTAAAGAGAGAGAGGTGCAACTCTTCTTTCACTTGAACACTAAAATGCCATTGTAGGGTTATTAATTGGCTTAATTTCAATATTACTGAGTCTCAGGGAATAGAGAGGCCTGAGGAGAGGGAGAGAGATGAGGGGAACAGTTGGTGGGCGTGGTCAGAACACACAACATTTATCAATCAAGTTCACCATCTTGTATGGACGTGGTTTGTGACACCCCAAAACAATTACAATGGTAATATAAAAGATCACTAATCACAGATCACCATAACAGATAATGAAAAGGTTTAAAATATTGTGAGAATTATAAAAATGTGACATACAGACACAAAGTGAGCACCTGCTGTTGGAAAAATGGCGCCAATAGACTTGCTTGACACAGTGTTGCCACAGACCTTTAATTTATTAAAAACATAATATCCAGGGCCGGCCTGGTGGCGCACTGCTACAGTGCACCGCTTGGGAAGCGCGGCAGCACTCCCACCGAGGGTTCGGATCCCACATACAGACCGGCCGCTCACTGGCTGAGCGAGGTGCAGGAGCAACACCGAGGGTTGCGATCCCGTAGCCGGTCCCGGTCCGGTACGGGCGTGACAGTGAGGGTTGCGATCTGTTGCCGGGCACGAAAAAAGACAAAAAGGAAAAAAAAAAAAAAAACATAATATCTGTGAAATGCAATAAAGCAGGTATGCCTGTACATATAGATATATGATGGGGGATTTGCTCACATGATTACAGATGCAGAGAAGGCTGTGATATGCCATCTGCAAGATGGCGAAAGAAGGAAATAGGTAGCATGGTTTGGTCCATGTCTGCAGGCCATAGAAACAGGGAAGCTGATGGTGTAACTCTCGGTCAGAGGCCAAAGGCCTGAGAACCTGGGGGGCACTTGTGTAAGTTCTGTAGGCCGAAGGCTAGAGAACTTGGAGTTCTGATGTCCAAGAGCAGAAAAAGAAGGGTGTTCCAACTGCAGAAGAGAGAGAAAAATTAGCCTTTTCTCTGCCTTTTTGTTCTACTCGGGCTCTTGGTTGATTGGGTGTTGCTGCCCACATAGGGTGAGGATGGATCTTCCTAACCCAGTCCACTGACTCAAATGACAGTCTCTTCCGGAAGCACCCACACAGACATACCTGGAAATAATGCTTTACTAGCTATCTGGGTATCCCTTAATCCAGTCAAGTTGACATCTAACATTAACCATCCTAACAACCAAGAGGGAATGGCCAAGATTAGTGCTATCCTTCAAGAACTAAAGGATACCGGGGCGGATGAGGGAGTGGTTCCCATCATGTCCCCATTAATTAACCAGTCTGCCTCCTACAAAAGCGAGACAGATCTTGAAGAATGAGACAGTGGATTACTGCAAACTTAATCAAATAATAGCCCCAATTACAGATATTGTGTCACATGAGGCATCTTTGCTACAACATATCAACATGGCCTTGGGCTGGCCCGGTGTCGCACTGCTGCAGTGCGCCGCTTGGGAGTGCGACGGCGCTCCCGCCGAGGGTTCGGATCCCACATACAGACCGGTTCCCGCTCACTGGCTGAGCGAGGTGCGGGAGCAGCACCGAGAGTTGTGATCCCGTTGCCGGTCCCGGTCCGGTGCGGGCGCGACACTGAGGATTGCGATCCGTTGTCGGACACGAAAAAAGACAAAAAAAAAAGGGGAAAAAAAAGGGAAAAAAAACAAAAACCAAAAAACATGGACTTGGCACATGGTATGTGGTTATTAATATGGATTATTATTATTTTTTATTTTGATGAGAAAGGAAGATCAGAAGTAGTTCACAATCACTTCAGACAGACAAGAGAATGCATTTATGGTCTTTTCCCAGGACTGTGTTAACTCATCCACAATCTGTCATAAGTAGGATGGAAGTAGTGCACCTGGGAATGGTGTAAACAGGGACAGGGGCATAAATGACCTGCATGATGAGGTGGCTCAGATCCCTGTGTCGGCATCCACTGATAAGGTGGTGCCTCTCCCTCAGCAACATGGGGGGTTCTCTTATGACCACCTGACAATAGAGAGTAAAGGTCAAGTTTGTTTCATGGATGGACCAACCCAGTATGTAAGTGTAGGCTGGAAATTCTCACAATGAACAAGCCTGTCTATCCACTTTGTGTGGAAAGAGAAGTGATCTGAGGTTAGAGTATACATGGATTCATAGTGGTGAATGCTTGGCTGGTTGATCAGGAGCCTGAAAGGATAAAGAAGAGAAGACTGAAGACAAGGAGTTCTGAGGAAGAGGGGCCACTGAGGGACAGGATACCCAGTGAGAATGGGGTGCCACATTCCAGGATGCAGCATATACCCTAAATTGACAACCATTTAGTGATGATGCAGAAGCATAAAGTCTGTCCTGCTCACCCAATTCAAGATAATTCCAGGGCCATCCAGCCCTAGAGCTCCCTGTGGGATTAGCTGAGTCTTTTCTTGTGTCTGTATCACAGTTCTTTTCCCACAGCCCAATCCCGATCCCTTCACTTCCCCACAACTATGGATTCTGAGAACACTCCCCATTAAACTGCCCAAATGCAAACCAAAAGATAGAATGCATGGTTCTGGGAACCAAGAGGTTGTAGTTGGAGTGGCTCCTCTTTCCATCCCTCCCAGTGACTGACTTGGAGAATCTGTGGTTTTTTGGCCCCACAACTCTGGGTTCTGTAGTTCATAGGTCCTGTTTCCCAGAGGTTAAATGCATCCACCACAGGACATAGCAAGCATCCTACTAAACTTCAGGCTGTGGCTTCCACCTGGTTACTGCAGGCTTCTTATGCCAAGAGGCCAGCAGGCAAAGAGAGTCACCATCCTGGCAGGGGTAACTGACCCTGACCATCAGGAGGAAGGAGGGCTGCTGTCTTGACATGAGGACAGGAAAGCATTTGTGCCGTGCCCAGGTGATCTGCTTGGATGCTTCCTGACACTCTCTTGACCATCTTTAATGGTAAATGGACAAGAGCAGCAGCCATGGCTCAGGCTATTCATGGATGAAGGTATGGGCCACCCACCAGGTAAGTCACCTTACCCAGCAGAGGCACTAGCTAGGGTAGGGGGATCTAGAATGGGTAGTAGAGGAGGGGAATGGTGAGTACCAGTTACACGCCAAGATCAGTGGTAGTGGCTGGAGTTGTAGTTCGTACCACCAACTTTTTTCTTGAAAGTGTCTCCCAAGAAAAGAGACCCTGGGAGGAACTGCTCCCAGGATGTAGTATATGAAGCCAGAGGATTGGAGCAGTGCAAGGGGTGGACTGCAGAGGATGCAGCAGCACCCCGCCCAGATCACCACCTCCACACCTGATGCTCTCCCTAATTGCTGGAGGCAGACTGGTCTCATCTGATTCCTCTTCCAGACTTGCCATGAAGAGAGCCAGCCACCTGGACCAAAGTCACATTCCCCTCTCCTGGGCAGCCCACATTCAGTGTCTGAACATGTAGGTTATTAAACCTGGTCCCACCACCCCAATTCAGGATAACTCTGCAGAGCTAGCCCAGCCTCAGGGCTCCCTGTGGAATAAGCTGGAACCTGTTTTGTGACTGCACTGCTGCTGAGGCCTCTTCCACTGCCCAATCCAGCCTCTTTCTCTCCTCCATGAACAGTGCTCTCCAGTAAATCACCTACATGCAATCTCCATCTCAGATTCTGTTTCCTGGAGACCTCACCTGAAACAATTGCTACATGTATTTTCATAACTGGCATTTTTATTTACAAAGCTCCATACCACTTTTAGTCTGACAGGTAAGCTAACATAAGCTAAGCCAACAGGGAAACTGACAAAAGGGAAGGAGTGGTCAAGTCTTGCATGGGCTGTGGGCCCTGTCTGTCCTTGAACTCCAGGATCAGTGTTTGTCCATATGAATCTCAAGGGCTACTCACACCCTGAAAACAAGATCATCCAGTTCGGCCCTTACCTCCCTATTTCTCCTGACCCCACCCTCCCAATCTTCTGGCCTTTCAGGGCTGTATTAATGGGTAGTGGGAAGGAGCATAAAAGGTCAGCTAAGGGCCGGCCCGGTGGCGCAATGGATAGTGCGCCGCTTGGGAAGCGCGGTGGCGCTCCCGTCCGAGGGTTCGGATCCCACATACAGACCGGCTCCCGCTCACTGGCTGAGTGAGGTGCAGGAGCAACACCGAGGCTTGCGATCCCGTTGCCGGTCCCCGGTCCGGTACGGGGGCAACACTGAGGGTTGCAATCCGTTGCCGGACACGGAAAAAAGACAAAAGACAAAAAAAAAAAAAAAAGGTCAGCTAAGAAATGGCAGCAACCAGAAGTTGACAAAAAGACTGCTAATCAACTGTATCAGCTGTGAAGTCCTGGCTCTTTGCAAATGAGCCCCCCACAGAGTGGGACCCTGAGGAAATACTCCTGAGACCTCTGCTCCAGTGTGCCCATCTCTATAAATTAAAGTATACTATTAACCCCCTTTGTGTTTAACAATGTATCAGTTCTGAAACCTAAAAGACCTCTCATGTGAACTCGAACCTCTTCTCTCCCCCCAATGACACCAGGAGTTGATTGCTTTGTGCTTACCATGCTCCTTTGCCTCCCCGTCTGCAAAAGCATGTGCTGATAGTGGGGACCACTGCTGCCTGATGTCTCGGAACGGTTTTTTTTTTTCTTTTATTGTATCCTTTTTTCTTTTTTTAAAATTTTATTTTATCAATATACAGTGTAGTTGATTTTCTTTTTTTTTTTGTCCTTTTTTTTTTTTTTTTCGTGTCCGGCAATGGACCGCAATATGAGCCTCAGAGAAAGTAAACTATTAAAGGACTTTAGAAATGATGGTCAGGGAAAGCCTTTTTTTTTTTTTCCTTTTTGTCTTTTTTCGTGTCTGGCAATGGACCGCAACCCTCGGTGTCGCGCCCGTACCGGACCGGGACCGGCAACGGGATCGCAACCCTCGGTGCTGCGCCCGCCCCTCGCTCAGCCAGTGAGCGGGAACCGGTCTGTATGTGGGATCCGAACCCTCGGCGGGAGCGCCACCGCACTTCCCAAGCGGCGCACTGTAGCAGTGCGCCACCGGGCCGGCCCAGTGTAGTTGATTTTCATGTCCCTTTACCAATTCCTCCCTCCCTGCTGCCTCTCCCCCTTCCCACCCATCAACATCATATCTGTTCACTTGTCTTAACAAGTTCAAGGAATTGTGACTGTTGTGTCTTCTTCCCTGCCCCCTCCCCATTTGTTTGTGTATTTATTTATTTTTAGCTCCTACAAATAAGTGAGAACAGCTGGTATTTTTCTTTCTGTGCCTGACCTGCTTCACTTTACATAATTTTCTCTAATTCCATCCATGTTGCTGTGAATGGTAGTATTTCATTCTTTTTTATAGCTGAGTAGTATTCCATTGTGTAGATATACCACATTTTCCATATCCACTCATCCGATGATGGACATTTGGGCTGGTTCCAGCTCTTGGCTATTGCAAATAGTGCTGCAATAAATATTGGAGAATAGGTATACCTTCGACTTAAAGAGTTCCATTCCTCTGGGTATATTCCCAGCAGTGGGATAGCTGGGTCATATGGTAGATCTATCTGCAATTGTTTGAGGAACCTCCATACCATTTTCCATAGAGGCTGCCCAACAATGTATGAGAGTTCCTTTTTCTCTGCAGCCTCACCAGCATTTATCATTCTCAGTCTTTTGGATATTAGCCATCCTAACTGGAGTGAGATGGTATCTCAGTGTGGTTTTGATTTGCATTTCTTGAATGCTGAGTGATGTTGAGCATTTTTTCATGTGTCAGAAGGTATTTTATGGCATGGTGATTGGGCCTCCATTGGCCTCCTCTGCAGTGCTGGGTTTTCTTTAGGAGTCTTCAGAGAGCCCTGAACAGCGATGGTTCTTCGTTGCTGTTGGAACTCTCTCACTCTGTGCTTTGACTCGTTTGCTCAGATTCAGTTCAAAGCATTCAGTCTGTTTCCTCCCTTCCAGATACTGCCTCCTCAACTTCATCTCTCTTTTGCTTCCGTCCAACTCTTTTGGGCTAAGCAAATGCAGGGCCCAACCTGGGGATTAATTGTTGTGGTGACTTGTTTTAACTTTTTCCATTTTTAATTTCAGGCTCACTTAATTGAATTGTGAAGTGAAATGTCCATGTGACAGGAACAGAGCAGCTTTAAGATTGGAAAGGGGTTGTGAAATTTAAATTCTTGAAGCTTCTTACTGAAAAATGTTGTGATCCACATAGAGGAAGCCGGGCAGCAAGGACTAAGGATTTTCAGCCAGAAAGTCCAGCCGTAGCCTGTCCCTGTGCCAATCAGAACCCACATGAGATGTTTATCCAGGGTTTCATACCCATCATCTATGAGATTTGGAAGTAAGATGTCTTAAGCTTGGTCGTTGCTGCTCAAGGAACTGCCATTTTCTTGGGTAACTCTCTTTGTGTGTAGCCCACTAGCAGGGAGAGTTTATCCTGCTTCATGACTCCTCTTTCCTCCTTGGCCTGGAGCCGCCATGAACCCCAGACTTCTAGTTTAACACCGTGATAGTTTGCTTACCCCTTCTTCCCTCTAGAGCTACCTACTGTTTTGTTTGTCTTTTTTTCATGACCAGTAAGGGGATCACAACCCTTGGCTTGGTGTCGCCTGCACTGCGCTCAGCCAGTGAGCGCACGAGCCATCCCTATATAGGATCCAAACCTGCGGCTGGAGCATCGCTGTGCTCCCAGCACCGCACTCTCCCGAGTGCACCACGGGGCCGGCCCGAGCTACCTACTGTTTTAACACCACCCTCCTTACTCTCACTCCAGCTTAAGGCTGTTCTGTTTCAGTTCTGTTTCTACTACCCACGTGTTAAGGGGTATTCCCTCCATCCATAGATACCATCCACCAGTTAGACTTCAATAGTTATTACTTGAATAGTAATAACATCCTGGGGTGGACCCAAGCTTCCCATGTTCCCAACCCATTACTTTTGGGGGACTGGTCTTCCTGGGAGGCCAATTCTATAGCTGGATTGTCCTTCTGGTCTCGATCCCTACCAATTTAAGCTTATTTTCATTTCCCCAACCATTGGAGGCCTAGGATTACCTGCAGCTTATCCACAATTGACTTACAAAGAAATTCTTGCAGGGATATAGCTTGAAAAATATGCTCCCAGTCAATTTTTACCCAGGCTTATATTTTCCAGTTAGACACTGGGTTGGGTTATAATGTTGTGATGTGCAGGCCAATGATTCTTACATATTTTTTTTACTCCAGCGCCTTTTAAAATCAAAGATCATTTCACATGAAATGCACACCTGATCCAAAAAAGGCCATTGAAAAAGAGTAGCTTAACCTGAACAATTCAAGTAAAAGTTATCTTTATTCCTTTTCCTCTTGTGAAAGCTATAAGAATGGAGAAGTTTCATGCCTTTCTTTTCTGTAGTAATATTCTTAATTTAAGTTCTTGAAATATTAATTTAACTCCTGTACTAACCCCTTCTGAAGGCTGAATCTCTAATGTATCTCAGAATCTAGGGATGAGAAGAATCTGTTTTATCTAGACATTATCTTATTTTCAAAACCAGTGAGGTGCAGGAATTAAATTCTCATTGGAGTGACCCACGTGAAACCTAAAGATCCATTTCTGTCTGTTGTATACTTTTTATGTACCTTAGGTTTTACAAAAACCCCATGCTGCATATTTACCCAACTATGGAATGTAGAGTTTGAAGCTCATCTCCCTCTTAAGAGGAATGAGGAAAATAGAAATCTGTGAAAGTCAAGATATTTCATAGATATTTGTTTAATAACTAGATATTGTCAAAGGGTCTATTCTAAGTGGAAAAGACAGTTTTAAATTCTAACTGAAATACAGAAATCTGTTTTAGCTACAAATCTGTCATTATTTGATTTTAGCTACAAATCTGTCATTATTTGATTTTAGCTACAAATCTGTCATTATTTGATTGTGAGTGTATTAGTTTCCTATTGCTGCTGTAACATTACCCCTAGCTTAGTGGCTCTGAACACATGCTTATTATCTTATAATTCTAGTTGTCAAAAACGAAGCCAAAATGGGTCTCACTGGGATAAAGTTGAGGTGTCCATAGGGCTGTTTTCCTTTCTGGATGCTATCAGAGAGAGTCTGTTTTTTTGCCTTTTCCAGCTTCTAGAGGCCTTCCGCATTCCTTGGCTCATGGCTCCTTTCATCTTCAGAGCCAGCAGTGGCCAGTCAAGTCTTTCTCACATCATGTCCCTTACTGTGACTGGCCTGTTTCCCTCTTTCACTTATAAACACCCTTGTGATCATATCAAACCCACCCAGATAATACAGAATAATCTCCCCATGTCAGGGTCTTTAATCACATCTACAGAGTCCTTTTACCATGTAAGGTAACATGTGCACACATTCCAGGGAGTAGGACGTGGACTTATGGGGGAGGAGGGCATTATTTTTCCTACTGAAATGGTATTGAAGCATAAACAGTTGTAAAGATTTTTTCCTTAACTATTTTTATCAGTTTAATAAATCAGGATTTTTAAAGATTGCTTAAGGTTATTTTGGAGGACCCTTTCATGCCTCTGCTACTACATGACTTAGTCATGACTCATCCAATTTCTTGAGGAAAGAGTAATGTGTTTTGCATCTGAGACATTGAGATGACTACATACATTCCCCTTGTTGCCTTTACTTTGCCAATTCTCCATTTTATTTAATTCTATAGAAATCTAGTGTATTGCCCTTGGAAACTGGCCATTCCCTATAATACTGCCAATTTGGGGTTAGATGAGAGAGATTATGAGATGGTTACTTGAAATAGTGCATCTTGAATGAAGGTGTAGTACAACATCATCAGCAAATAATAGGGAAAAGGGGATTTTTTCAAAAAGCGTTTGTATTGGGGTATTGTTTAAAACAAGATTACCCCTCTGTGCATCACTCCAGCATGGTGATTCTCTTCGTTTTGATCACCGTTGCTGTGCTTCTGTTTGCAGCACTATAACTCTAACCAGCTGATGCAATGCAGCCAGCAGCTGTCCCCGTGTGTTAGATATGTCCCATGGCTTAACCGTGGAGAATCAGGACTTAATTCATTTGCCCCAGCTCCTCCATTCCTTTCCCTGCCAACGCAGCTGCAGCATAGCTCCTCCATCCAGAAACCTGGCAGCTGTCCCAGCTGGAAGCTACCTGCCAACACTTTTCTGAAGACCGGCCAGAGGAGGGAAGAACAGGAGGGTAAGGGGCTGAGGAAGGAGGGAAAAGAAGATGCAAATCTAATTGCATTGGACTCTAGCCTCCTTCGGATATCTTCCCTTCCAGAGGTGATGACATGCTTGTATTCAGCGGCCATCACTGATTTTACTTATAAAAGTCCCATTTAGATGTGAGCACAGTTTCCTGAGGTTTGAGACTCTACAATTGCCCTAATCTTCCTCTTTATTTTGCAGTTATGCCGAAGTAGGAGCACCCCACTGACTGGCATGATGGCCTCCTAGGCAGAAGAGTGGTGAGTTGGTGTTCTTATATCTCTTTACCCGCTTGCTATTCATCAAATTATGTACCACCCTCTCAAATCCTTAAAGAGCTACAACAATACTGTGCAATTTTTATAGCATGAGGACCTCTTGTTAATGTCAAATTTTACAGCCTTCTCACATGATAGCAGTTGTGCTTTTAGTATCAGTTGATTTTTAAAATATGTGGTAAAAAGCATCTGAGTTCGGTAAGCTTTTGGATAAATTTGTGTTTTATTATTCACAGCTATATCTAATTACACTTAGAAACCAGCAAGGACAGGGACATTGCAGTACCTGGCCCAAAGTATGTACTCTATAAATATTAGTGGGATGACTGAAGACAGTGCTTGTTGTGAATATGGATTCATGGGCCTCCTTCCAATAACTCAACACCCTAGAGAGGGGGTAGTTTCAGGAGGGGGCACCACTGGAGAGAACCAGAGACCAAACTTGCCCAGTTTCGTGTGTGCATGTGCAGAGTCTGGGAGCAGCTCTGTGAGTTCTTTCCATGTATGGATGTTCCCTTGGGGGAATGATGGGTGTTTACAACAGGCCCACCCACAGGAAACCACATTGTTGAGATCCCTCCTTTCATGGTTCAGAATCCTTCAAAACAAACAAAACTATGCTGTAGGCTGGGACTCAGCTTTACCCTTTTGGTTCATTTAACAAACTTTACAAGGAAAAGTAACCTCAGGGCAGCTGGAGCTAAGAGGAAAAACTAAGACCAGGCACCAGCCAGGACAGGCAGCTCTAGTCCACAAAAGAGGCCTCCCCAGGGAAGAGTGATTTCAAGTTCTCTGCTATCCCACAAATAAGCTGGGGACCAAAGAAGAAGGGTATAAAGAGAGAACTGGTTAGAAACAGGTGATAAAGTATTTAAAAACCAGTGTGCCGGCCTTGGTGCCATCCTGGGTGTCCATCAGAATGGACAACTATGGGGCCGGCCCGGTGGCGCACTGCTATAGTGCGCCACTTGGGAGTGTGGTGGCGCTCCCGCCGAGGGTTCGGATCCCACATACAGACCGGTTCCTGCTCACTGGCTGAGCGAGGCGCAGGAGCAACGCTGAGGGTTGCGATCCCGTTGCCGGTCCCGGTCCGGTACAGGGGCGACACTGAGGGTTGCGATCCGTTGCCGGACACGGAAAAAGACAAAAAGGAAAAAAAAAAAAAAAAAGAATGGACAACTAGTCAAAGCTCTTAAAAAGGTCCTGATGCCACCCTTCCCCTACCCCTAGGAGTAGGCATTAACCCTTTGGTTGCTGGGGAACCTTTTGGAAGGTGAGGGGTTCCGAGGCTGCTGGGGTGGTTGTGCAGGAACTTGATGCCGAGGCAATTCAGCAGCTGGTATGGAAGCATTTCAACATTTAACAGCTGGAAGAGCTAGACCCCTGTATATTGGCTGTTGAAATCTGTAATCAAGAACTCTAAAGTGGTTCATAAAGGGTTTTGGAGCCATGGGGAGAAAATACTGATTGAATCCCATTTCTTAATTTTCTCTCACTATTCCTATAACTAGTTAAAACCTAGACTCTCTTATCCTGTGAGAATGAGACCTCTAGATAAAAGCATCTCTTTCTAAGGTGGAAAGGGAGATTACTACGTGCTGAATGTCTACTGTGTGCCCGGCCTTGAAGTTTTACAAATGTGGCTTCATTTTTCCTCATGACCACTGCCTGGGTGTGTATTTATTATTACAGTTTTATAGATGAGGAGCCTTGTGCCCATGGTCACACATCTAGTAAATGGTGGATCCAGATAACACCCAAATCTACCTGACTGACTCCTGAGCTGCTACTCTTCCTTCCGACCAGATCACACTCCAGTTTTGAGGGTTTTCTTGTACACCTGTCAGTAATAGAGTTCTCCAGGTGGACATTACTGCCATCTATTTTATCAAACAGATCCACTGTATTCTTTTTACCCCCTCCATAAATCATCTTATATAACAATATTTTCATTTTATTTCCACTTATTAGCTCAACTAGTAACTCATTAATCAACCCAGTTACATCAAAGTTATCACTGTTAGTGGAGCAATGAGTGAAGCCACATTTAACTTCTCACTGGAAGTACATGCTTACGGTATACAACAAGGCCTTTTGGCTTTCCCTTTTTATTTAGGTCTCCTCATTATCAAATGTAAGAAATAGCTCAATTAAAAACAAACATATATATGTGCACATGCATAAATATTCCCCAAAAGCAAACAGTTGCAGCAATTCTGAAAGATTTCCTTGGATTTTCATCCAGAGTATTTTCCATAAAAATCAATTTCATGAACTTGTTCATGTGAGCAAGTGCCTTGCGATAGAGATCGTGTCCTTTCATGAAACATTTCCAACCTGTTATTCTTTAGCCTTTTAATCTACCATTTGTTGATAATGTAATATTGTAAATACCTATCAAATACAAATCAATAATGATAAATGCCTATTTTCTATTAATTTTATCTAACATCTGACACATGCTAGATTGCTAAATGCTCGGCAGTGATTAAAGCCATTCTGGTGGGGAGGGGAGGTTTGTGTAGCAAAATGCCTTTGTTTCTGAGCCCCCCTCCTGCTCCTTCCCACTGTGTGTACCGGCTCCTCATGTGTCTGAATTTCATCCTCCCTAGTGAAAAGCCAAAAGGCCATTATCTCTTCTCAGGGCTGTGTATGAGAACTACATGAATGAAAATCAGCTTCTAATGGGTTAAATGTATTCTATGTGCAAAAGGACAAAAGTTGTAACTTCAATTCCATTGGGTCCAGACAAGGAGAATAATGGTCTATTGCTACTATTTTAGGATTCGATTCATCAGCTAATGGATTTGATTTCCTTTACCCTAGGTAAAGATATAAAACACTGTAGGCCCTGGATGGGAAGTATCTCCTCTGGACTTCTTATGAACATGTAACTCTTCAGTTCTGCCTCAGGTTCATTTAGCATATTCAGTTTCAAAAGATATCCCTACTGTCCTGCTTCAATACCTTATTTTTTTAAAATGTAACTTTATTTTCAAAATGTATTGTGCAATATTTAAGACATTCACAAAATGGATAAGGAAAAATACAACAAATACCTGTGGATCTACCACTCAGCTCAAGAAATAAAACATTGGGAACACAGTTAAATCCACTTTATGCTCAATGCCTTCTTGATAGAGCCGTTACTTTCTAGAGATTACTTCCTGAGAGATTGGGGACCTGGACTGTTGGCTCTGCCCAACTTTGCAAGGCCATGCAAGTGCTCCTTATGTCTCTGGCCTCTGTTTTGTCAAAGTCAGGGTTGACCACATGACTTTCAAGGCTGTGGGTTAGCCATGCAGTGTCTGGAACTTGGCTATGAGTTTTGGGCACTTTTCCTCTGGCCTTGTGGTCAGGTGGAAGTACACACAGCTTCCCATGGCTACCTCTTCCAGAGTGTTCAGTGAGAGGGCCAAATCTCCTGACCATTGTTCTGCATGATAGTCAGCCTGAGAGGCCAAGGGGAGCTGGCCAAGCTCTCTGAACTTGAGGTGAACTTGACTCACTTAGGGGAGAGGGGTGTCACTGCCTCCTGGAGCCTCAGCCCTACAGTGCCACTTTGTGCTGGAGTGTGACCCCAGCTTGGGCTGGTGCTGGGATTGGGGGCAGGTCCAGCTGTCCTTCCACTTGGCTACTTCTGAACAGAGCTTTTCTTTCAGCCATAGCAATGTCCTGGCTAGGGATCGGTGGGCCAGCGCCTGCCCTGAACCTTCATCTGAGTTGTGAGATGGCTTCATGGTCATTTTTGGTGAATAGAGAACTCAGAATATTACATTATTCTGTGGAGACTGGTCTTGGCTAAAAATAACATTTAAGACCCAAGGGTTTTAAAGATAAGGAAAAAAAATGCAGAAAACTCAAGGAGTCATTTGCCCTGTTGCTCCTGTATATTACAGCCAAATAAACACATTCCCATATTTATTTGCTGCAGACCAGTCATTTTTCCTTACACAGGAATCTTATTAAAACAATAAATCATTGTTAACCTGGGTTTTAAATTGGCCCAATATGTTTGTAGAACTTGCTGGTTTAATTTTCCTATTTTTCATTTTTCAATTAACTAAGTTAGCTTTCCCAGTTGGGATACCACAAACTTTAACACATAGATTTATCTTGAAACCAGGGAGCCCCAGCATACATTGCAACCAAAACAAAGGAGGAAAACTCAATGTTTTGTCCTGTAACAATATAGCAAAGAAGCACAGGTCCAGAAAATATCTGTCCTAAGCTCTGGGAAATAGCCCCAACCGCCTGCAAATTCTCCTTAATATTCTCTTCTGTATTTTCTCCACATCTCTCAAAAGTGTCCAGGGCATATCTTCTATAGATCTAATGTTTGTATCCCCACACCCCAAATTAATATGTTAAAGCCCTAGCCCCCAATGTGACTGTATTTGCAGACAGGGCCTTTATAGAAAGAATGGTTAAATGAGGTCATAAGGGTGGGACTCTAATTCATTAGGATTATTGTCCTTAAGACACATCAGAGACCTCATCCGCTCTCTCTAGTGCACAAGAAAAGGTCATGTGAGCACACAGTGAGATGGTAGCTGCCAACAAGCCAAGAGAAGAGAACTCAGAATGAAGCCTAACTTACTGGCACCTTGATCTTGGACTTCCCAGACTCTAGAACTGTGAGGAAATAAATTTCTGTTGTTTAAGCCACACAGTCTATGGTATTTTGTTATGGCAGCTCAAGCAGACTAAGACAGTCTCCCAGATGTGTTTTCCTGGGAACACTGTGACAATTGCTGGTGGCCTGCCACCCCCCTGGGAGTGCGTGGTGTCCCAGCATGTGTGTGCAACTGCACAGATCTTGGCTGGCACCTCCATGGGACCTGCACCATAGCTTGGGTGGGTTATGATACAGCCCAAGACCCCTGAGTGTGATTGGGGCCTAGATGCCAAGGGAAGCTTTCTTCTCCACCAGCCCCAGAGGAATATGTATGTGTGAGTGTGCGTGTCTGGGGGAGCAGGGACTTTTGCAATGGATTAGTACTAGCAGAGTTCTCCACCCATGGCTGTGTGTGCTATGATTTGTCCTCTACCGCGAAGCCTGCAACTTGGGCTTATGAGTCTGGACCTTAGGAAACCACAGGCTCAGTGAGTGCTGAACAAGCGTACTTCAAAAATTTCATAGAAAAACAGAATTAAAAGATATACAAATCTTTCCAGGAACTTTTTCAAGTACCCTTGTATTTTGGGGAAGCCACTCTGTATAGTGAAAAGAGCATTGGTTTGGGGTCAGACAAAGCTGGGTTCAAATTCCAGCTTTTTATTGCATTAATCAAAATAGTATAAGTGGGGACTTCATTGGGTTGTGTGGCTGAAAAGTCTAGTCACTTGTTTCTTTTTTTTTTTTTTCCTTTTTGTCTTTTTTACTGACCGGTAACGGGATCGCAACCCTTGGTGTCGCGCCCGTACCGGGGACCGGCAATGGGATCGCAACCCTTGGTGTTGCACCCACACCGCGCTCAGCCAGTGAGCAGGAACCCGTTTCCACATGGGATCCGAACCCTTGGCGGGAGCGCTGCCGCACTCCCAAGCGGCGCACTCTCCAGTGTGCCACCGGCCGGCCCGTAGTCACTTGTTTCACTTTCAGGCACAGTGCATCCAGGTACTCAAAGGATGTCATTGGAAATCTATCTGCTTCTCTCTTTCCACTCTGATTATTTCTCTATTGGCTTCATTCTGAGGACAAGCCTTCCTCAGCAGCTCTAGACTCAGATTGTTTTTACATTAATTGAGTGGAGGAAGGAAAGAGTTTCTTTGCCAATACAATAAAGGTCTTGGTGAGGTTGCTGATTGGTCAATTCTGAATCACATGTACACACCTGAGAGGGGTTGGGGTGGGAGAGGGGGAGGAATCGGTCTCATTTGAACTCAGGAGAGATGATGTTATTACTTAGGAAGGATGGCGGTGGGGGTGGAGGTTGGTAGCTGGTTAGCTCAGTTGGTTAGAGTGCCACCTTGTAACACCAAGGTCAAGGGATCCTCATACTGGCCAGCTGCCAAAAAAAAAAAAAAAAAAAAAAAGAAAAGAAGGATAAGGGGGGGCTGGGCAGGAAAGAACAACAGATGTCTGCATAGATACTAAAGGGCTTTGTGACTCTGGGCAAGTTATTTAACCTCTCTGATCCTCGGGCTCCCCCTTTGTAAAATGGCTATACCAGTACCTACCACTAGTGAGGTTATGAATATTAAATGTGCTCCTAGCATAGCTCAAGACACAGAACAGAGATTTAATAATATTAACTCCCTCCTTTTCCTGTCCCTGGCCCTCTCCTGGAGGCCTGGGGAAGCTCAGGGAATTTGGATGGTATTAAAGATGTCTCAGGCTGAGGAGGCCTTGTACATACAGTAGGAGAACTTCAGAACCCACTCAAAGGGGCTTCTATGTCAGGGGCTGCTTCCACTGAAGAAAGGTGGCTTCAGGGAAGAGGGGGGCTCTGAGGATCCCCTGGCTAGGCTCAGCCAGAGGACATCCATGTGGGCTGGTGGAGTCCTTTCAAAGGCAGTCCTCTGGACAGCGGAGCTTGGAACAGCCAGCAGGAAACTTCTTGTTACTCTCTGGAATTAAAACCAAGCTTCCCACTGCATCTATCACTCTCCTGTAAGTATACAGTCCCTCTCAGATTTGTGGGCTTCTCCCCCAAACAGCTAAGGCATCACTTGAATTGAGCCACATGCACTCTAAAGAGTCCTAATGTAAATTTACCATTGCAAATGCCTAAAAGAGCCTACTTTAACACATTGGAATCATGTACCTGCCCAGCTGGTGACAGGGTAAAAACTGCCAAAGTTGTCTTTGCCACTACAACTGCTCACCACCACCCCCACATCCTCATATCATTTTGTGATTCCTTTATCCATAGGTTCAAAAAGTCTGGGCACCTGTATATCAACTCTGTCTAGATTTACGATGAGCCAGACAGGAGCATGTGACCATCTGCCAACCTCACTCATACCCACTGGAAGGAGGTCTAGCTTCTCAGCAGCCCACTTTTGCCCTGATGCTGCATTTTTAAAGGTCACCCACAGATTCTGAGGAAATTCAAAAGAGACTAAATAAAGAAGGGTCACTGAATGAATTTCTCTAAGTCCTGTCACCTAGTTTCCTTGGGTCCACCTTGATTTTTTCTGGAAGGGTGGCACAGGCCCTTGTTTCCATGGCTGCTGTAGAGGACATCAGGATCTCTCCTTACATCTTGAAGGTCCAACACCTTCCCACCTCAGTAAGCTGCTCTGGAGATAAATAAGTTAACATATATTAAAATGTTGTGAGCACTTTGGTGGAGAAGTTCTATAACCCAAAGGCAGTATTATTATTAATGGTAGTGAATGTGGTATTTTCTCTTTGGACAATCAGTGGCTTAGTTAGAGCAGTGGATAATTTAAGGGCAATGGAAGATGATTCTGTTAACAACCTGGGGGTTATCAAGCTTCAGAATGGGAGAATGTGCTAGAAAGTGGTTTTGATATGAGCACTTAAGTAGGTTGGGACATTACTTCCATCAGAGACAGTGATTTATGAGTAAAATTGCCAAAGTTGGGATGGTTCACAAAGGTCTTGGAGTAAATACAGACAAATAGTGTAACATCATAAACAGAGACTCATATCAATGGGCTTTTCTTGACCCCCTTTGAGTGATCCAGACAGCTTCCAATTTATGTAATTTGGGTGTTTCATTTAAAATCCATTTCCTCGGGGCCGGCCCGGTGGCGCACTGCTACAGTGCGCCGCTTGAGAGCGCAGCGGCGCTCCCGCCGAGGGTTCGGATCCCACATACAGACCGGTTCCGGCTCACTGGCTGAGCGAGGTGTGGGAGCAACACCGAGGGTTGCGATCCCGTTGCCGGTCCCGGTCCAGTGCGGGCGCGACGCTGAGGGTTGCGATTCGTTGCCGGACACGAAAAAAGAGACAAAAAGGAAAAAATAAATAAATAAAATAAAATAAAATAAAATCCATTTCCTCGGGATGGTTTTATCATGAGTAGTAATTGTGGGATTGCTAGTTTTTAATGGGTTTTTTTTGATAGAGTGAGAAAAAGTCCTCTATACACTGGTGAGAATTTTAATTAGTACTTCTTTCTAAAGCAATTTTGCAATATCTAGCTCTCCTTTTTATATTAAGCTAAAAATTAAATTATTTTAAATTAAAAATGAAAAAATCCTATAACACAGCAATTACATTTTAGGAGTAGATCTTGCACATATACTAACATGTGCACAAAGGGCTGTGTGTATGTATCATACCCAACAATGGATTTGACCTAAATCCTCTTTAGTAGAGAATTGGTGAAATAAATTGTGGTGTATACACCATAGAATACTGTGCAGTTGTTCAGAAGAATGAAGTACATTTATATATGAAGATTTGGAATAATATATATAATATGTTAGGTGGAAAAAAGAAAGGTACACACAGTGTGCATGGTATGCTTCCATTTATATAAAAAATAGATATGTCGGTGTGCACAGAAAATTGCTGGAAGAACACATCAGAAATTATTGGCAGGTATAGCAAGACTGGAGGTTTGGACTGAGAGAGAAACTTACTTTTCATTAGGTCTACATGTACTGTTTGAATTTTTTTATCCTGTTCATGCATTTCTTTTTCAACTAAGTAAAAGCACTAAAAAGCAGAAACAAATAGACCCTGTTCAAAAGAGGCCCCCATGTCCAAGGCAAAAGCCGCTGCCACACAGAAGTGGGTAGCTCTGGTCCTGTGGAGAAGGGACCATTTTCCCCTCTAGCCAATTGCATCTTAACAACCACACTGTCCACTGATTAAAAGAATAGACATTGAATTTGGGGTTATGTTTGAATTCGAAGGAAGGGCTTGCAGAGATATTTTCCCTTTGTGCTTTTGTTCAGATGTGTTCTAATTCTATTCCAGATGGGTGGGCTCATGGGAATTAGTGCAGGCAGTGCTCCATAATTCCTCCACATTTAGGATGTAGACTAATGAATTGAAGGATTGTCCTCATTTTTAAAAGATCAGGGTGAGAGGTGCTGAGGAACACAAACATTTGGAAGCTGGAGAGGGTGGGAAAGCAGGAAGAAAGGAAAAAGCCAGGAAGATGGCAGGACCCAGAACACACCATCAACTCTGGAACCTCCTAAGCCTGGGAAACTGAAGAGGGCCCATGTTTGCTTCCAATCTGAAACTGCCCCCTTGGTCATCTGCACTATTATTTGGTGATTTATTAATTTAGATGTCTAAACTTAGAGAAAGCTTAAAGTACTGAACTGATTTTTTTCATTATTGCCTTGTTTGTTTATGTATTTATTTACAAGTTTATTAATTAGTGATCCCTTGCATAATATCTTCATATCATATAACATCAAATCCAGATGTGTAAAATTTAAATACGACAACTTTTCTTTGTTTATCAGATTGGTAAAGCTTTAAAAGTTAGCTGGTACAAGTGTTAGCAAAAGTGTATGAGGAAAAAGCAGGCTAATTTATGTTACAGTGGTGGGGGTATGGACTGGCTCAATCCTTTTAGAAGACAGTTTGGCAGTATCCATCATAATTAAGATGCATAGTCCTTCACCCAACAATTCCCCTTCTAGGAATTTATCTTGCAGAAATACTTGCAGATGTGCACAAAGATGATTATACAAGTATTTTATTCATTACCATTGCCATTCAGGAACATTGGAGACAACCCAGATGTGTACCAAGAGCAGACTAAACAATCATGATACTTCCATGCAAAGGGATTCTGTGGTGGTGCAAAAAGAAGGAAGCTTCTCTCCGTGTATTGACACAGATAGATGTTCATTATTGAGATCCAAGTAAAGAAAGAAAAGGCAAAGCAAAAACAGTGTTATGTATATTCTTATTTCAATTTATACATAGCTATGAAGATCTATAATAACATGCATTGAAAAAATATCTGAACAAATACAAAACAGTGTTTATCTCTGGGGTTATAGGGATTGCTGTTTTATAGCATACACTTTGTAATTTTAATATGACATGTTATTTTTATTGCCAGAGATAACAGTAATGATTTTTAAAATAAGAAAAAGTATTATTGGTGAGAAAACAAGTGTTGCACACTCATTCTTAAGAACAACTGACACCAGAGAGCTTGTGATGCTATTCTTGAAAGTCAAAGTGTTCCTCCAAGCAGATCTGCACATCAGTGACTGAATTTTGGGAAGAGAAGTTTCTTTACTGCATCAGGGGTGTGTATTCTAACTTGTCCTTCCATACCACTGTGCATCATTAAAACATATTTTTTCCATTGATTAGAGAAACAGTAGCCTAAGAGCTTATTTCCTAATATTTTAGCTAGAAAAGTCAATGGGTTGTTTTAAGATGCTTACATGAACATAATTTAGAAAGAAACAAACCTCTCTATATTATGCATTTAAAAAAAAGAAGAGAAGGATAAGGGGGAAAGCACTTGGAAGCATTGAGAAGCTCTATTTAGGAAATATTTCTTTCTACCTTTCTCATTGGAAGTATACCCTACAAGCCTTAAGCTAGAAGGTGCTTATAGATTCTTTCACACCCCTTCTTTCCTTTTTAACTTTTCAGGTACCAAGGTTTTTGTAAATTTGTACAACTTCTAAAACCGCTAGATGACAGTGGAAAACATTCTGCTCTTACAGAATGGTTTATGGTGCCCTCTCTTGGACTTCTTTTAAAATTCCCAGGCTGGTGCATGACCTTGGCTGCTCTGAGATGAACATAGGAAAAGTGGCAGGGACTGTGTTCCACAGCTAATTGCCTGGTTGGGTTGGGATATGAGGGACGGGGATTCCCATTCACACTCTTGTCTGGCTAGTCCAGGTTCCTGAAAGAGACCAAGTTAATCTGTTCCAACTTTCCCATTTACAGTGAGGAATTATAGGCTGGGGGTGAAATGGCTTGTTGGCTGCAGCCTACTACAGGCAGTGAAACCTGGCTCTCCTGACTGCTAATCTAGTGCTCTCTTCCAACCCTTTTGGCTCTTTTCATGGCTTGTAATGCAAGTTGTTCAAATGAAGATTTATGTCTTTACTTTGGTGGAATGTCTCAGGTGTTTGATTTGAATGATGAAATGCATAGTTGCCTTTCAGCTCATGCACAGTCTAGCAAGTTTTCTCATTGCATATTCAACTGGCTCAGTCTTTGCCAATCAGGCCCTGGCCTCCTTCCTGGAATAAGTCACAGCTTTGACTCCAGGGGCTTCCTGAGCCTCCTGTCCCTCTAGTGCTGCTGCCAGTGCAGATAGCATTGGCCGGGATCACAAGGCCGTCACGTCACTGCACTTCAGTCTTCAGCCTGGGAGATGAACTGCTCTTGGGAGCAAGGTACCAGCTTCCTGGGAAACAACAGACTGTCACCAGGAACTGAGCTGCCAAGTGAGAGCCGAGAGGTGAGGGCCAGAGAAGCCTGAGCAGTAAAGGTCAGGGCCTTGAGGCGTGGAAGTCTATGCAGTCAGAGGTGGCAAGCTGGAGGGGCCCCACACTTTGAGACCCTTCCCAGACTCTGGTTTATGATGCCATAAATTCAAAGTGTGTATAAGAGCAGGCACAACCCAGTAACACTGGAAATGCCCTGAAATCTTTAGCTCATTACAAAAGATCTGTGAGGTTTTTCCAAATTAGGCAACCATCCTAAAATTCATATGATATTTCCAATAATGGATTGTAAATTTGAAATAAAGTGCTAAACTGTTAATATTAAAAGCACATTTTTATCTATTGTGCTAGAGGAAAGAATAAATTCTTTTTCTAGGCTCTCTTTAGCAAATGATATTACAAAATAATTGATATATGAAGAGGTGATTGAAGAGTATGCAGCCAGTAAGGTAGGAAAAAAGAATTTGAGAGGTATGTCAGGCTGTTAATTAATATGTTGTTTTTGTGGATATTTGTAATGTTTGTGGTATTTGTCACAATTTTAGATTAATTTGTTGTGATTTCTTTTCTCACTCTAAATAAATGTTCATTTTGATACCTAATTTTGAACTCTTAAAGAGGGACCCCAAATTGCATAAGCATCATGCCCCCACAAAACCCGGATCAGCTTTTGCATGTCCTTCTTGCTGTGGTTCCTTGCTACTTGCATGTGTCCAGTACTGGCCAGGCATCCTGATCATTGTCATCATCCACATTATCATCATCTCCCTTTGCGAGTGTATATTGCTCTGACTTTTCAAAGGGCTGTAACATCTATTATCTCAGGTCTAGTTTTTTTTTTGTCCTTTTTGAGACCGGCCGCACCGTGCTCAGCCAGTGAGCGCTGTGAGCGCACTGGTCATCCCTATATAGGATCCGAACCCGCGGCAGGAGCGCTGCAGCGCTCCCAGCGCCGCACTCTCCCGAGTGCGCCACGGGCTTGGCCCTCAGGTCTAGTTTAAAGACTATGAATGACTTGTAACATCTCTTAGTTAAACTCTCTGTGCCTTAGTTTTCTTATCTGTGAAATGGGTATAATCCTGGTACCTATTTTATGGGATTGTTGTGAGGGTTAAATGAGTTAAGACATGTAAAGTGCTCACAACTATGCCTAGTACAAAGCAAGCACATGTAGGAGCTTGCCGTCGTATTATTTTATTCTTTGCCTATTTATACACACTTCACAATATGGCATATGTAGAACAAGACCTCACACTTTTTTCACCCTCCCCCCGCCTTCTGATCTTGATATTATTACATTGGGAATTTGAAGGAGGGAAGGGGGGTTGGTAGTGGTAGGACTCATGATAAAATGTGGCAAAATCTTTATCATATGGGAAGTCGATAAAGTAAAAATGCATAAATCAAGAAATCACAAGAAGCTTATTATCTAGAAATACAGAGATAAATATCAAAAGAAATAGCTAAAAGATTTGAAAGTTGTGGCTTCTGAAGAGGTAAAGAGAAGTGGAGCTGGAAATTACTGGCTTTTCTTTATTTTTTTAACTGACAAAAATTGTATATATTTATTGTATATTACATATTTTGAAATATGTATACATTGTGAAATGGCTAACTTGTTTGGAAATCACTGTACTTCATCATAAGCTTTGACACTTTTAACTATGCATATGTAACTTTGATTTTTAAATATTTTTAAAATGTTACAAATATTCAACTAAAAATACTCTTGTAAAGAATTCTTTTGATTGGAAGAACTGTTCTATTTTTCCAATGTGAGAACGATGCTCTTGGTTACCCTTTGTAGTCATTTTAATAAAAAAAGAATTAATAAGCATCAAATTGCAACAAAAAGAAGGTTTGTTTAGGTAAATTATAAGTAAGCTTTCCCTTGTGGAAATCTTTGCTTAATTGGGCTGCAGCTGGTGCTAATTTATTCTCTTCACTGTATCTCATTTTAGTCTTGCATATGTTTGTGTTTTAAACATTACCCAATTTGAGGCTTTCAATTGATGGCAGGAGTTTGGATACAACTGGAGGGGCTTGTGAGAAGCTTATCCTAAAGAATTTTTTTTTGCTGTAATTTTTTGCTGTACACCTGGGAGCTATTGAATGTAATTGGACTGCAGCTGGGATGAACTGTGTTGGGGGTCACTGTGTGAACATATTTGACCTTGTTTGATATTGTGTTGTCACTTCATTCATTCCCCACCCCCATTCAGAATTTAAGACGCTGTGTGAGTGAGTGGCAAGCTAGGATGAAAGCAGCTCTGATTGGCTGGTTACTCTGCACACTGTTCATTAAGCATGGAAATCAACGCTTGAGACTCTATCTGGAAAAGGCAGCGTCCTGGGCACAAAGTGGGAAAGGAGTTGGTCGTTTTAGTTTGAAAAATGGCAGATACCATCTGGGCATATTTTGTGTGTGTGTGTGCCTAGGAGTATTTCTGCTGGGTCTGCTGGACACCAATTGCATTTCATTATCCTCTAACAAGTGGCATCAGTGATAGTCCCATCTCTCCGTGGCTCACAGGAAGAAGCAGTGAATAGAATATATTGTTGTTGATATTTTTTCAGTCTAGGTGTCTAGACTATCCTTCGGCCTTGTTTTCCATGTTGTTTCTCAATAAGAAGCAAGAAAATAAAAGGAGAGTAAATTTAAATTTATAAATACTGCTGATTACTGACTTAATCCATAGTCCTCTTGGAACATAAGGTTTATTACAGCCTAATCGATATTGAAGGTGAGAGATTATCAGTAGATTTCAGGTTTTTCACAGTGATTGTGGATATTATGTTTTGGATGCATAGTAGCTCAGGCTCATCATTGCTACTCTGCTCTGACTGTGATCTTCCTCCTCAACAGCTGCAGAAAGAATTTCCGCAGTAGCTCAGCCAAAGGGGACCAGTGGGAATTCTGTGGGATTAGAGCTGGAATTTGGAACTCTGGCCCAGAAGCTAGGATGCTGCAGATGGACACTTAGGCTATTTGTTAAGTAAATGTTTCCAAAGCACTGCCGACTCTTGCCTGTTTCCTTATCTCAAAATACCCTCCTTCCTATGGTGCTAATAAATAGGAACTGATGGGAACATCCCTTCCGTATCATACAGCAGTGTCCCTGGGAGGCCTACTGGGAAGCAATCGAGAAGTCAATGAAGTGGGCACAGCTCATATGCTCAAGTATAGAAGTCATTTGCTGCAGGACGGTGTATTTTCTCTCTAGTGGTAAATAGACCATACCATAGGAAGATAAGCAATCGCAATATTAATACATTTTATACTTTCTTCCCTTTAATGTCCATAAAATCATGCCTATCACCCAGAAAAGTTGATTAAGTTTCAATTATTTTATAATTTTATAACTTTAGTTTAATATGTCAAAGTTAGTGAATAGGAAATAAGTTAACCGAATCTATGTGTCTCTGATTAAAACATAGTTTTACCTTCAGCATACTGTCTGATCATTCTAGGTGTCATACTGCAGAAACCATGGTCAACATTATTTAGTTTTCTGCATGTATATAAATATCTTATTCTAGGGGATAAAGTAAATGCACTTAACCCATTCACAGATTATTTTAAAGAGAGTATTTTGAGGGCTAGAGAAGGCTTAAAACTCAGAAATGCAGTATGTTGTTGTTCTCTAAAGTAATAGGCTTTATCATAGAAACTATGGTTGAGCAAAAATTTTTTAAATAATTGTTATACCTAGAGAAGTTGAGAGGAAAATACAGTTGTTTTCTTTTTTTTTTTGACCGGTAAGGGGATCGCAACCCTCGGCATGGTGTGGTCTGCACCACGCTCAGCCAGTGAGCACACCAGCCATCCCTATATAGGATCCAAACCCGCGGCCTCAGTGCTACCAGCGCCGCACTCTCCTGAGTGAGCCATGGGGCCGGCCCAGTTGTTTTCTAATATTAAGGAAAAAATTGTCCAAAACTTGAAAATAGAGAAAAGGATGACTATGTATCCTTTCTGTGTCACACTGGAGCAATGTCTAATAGGCCCACCTAATGTAACGATTACCTAATTTTCTAGGGGTATGATATGTACCTTTGTTTGAACTATTATTTATTATTGATTTGTAGATTTTTTTTTTTTTTTTTTTGTCTTTTTTCCGTGTCCGGCAACGGATCGCAACCCTCAGTGTTGCCCCCGTACCGGACCGGGGACCGGCAACGGGATTGCAAGCCTCGGCGTTGCTCCCGCGCCTCGCTCAGCCAGTGAGCGGGAGCCGGTCTGTATGTGGGATCCGAACCCTCGGACGGGAGCGCCGCTGCGCTTCCCAAGCGGCGCACTATCCAGTGCGCCACCGGGCCGGCCCAGATTTGTAGATGTTAACTTGTAGTAAACTTAAAGCAATGCAAATGATTCTTGTCTGACAACAATAAAAATAAATTTTGCCCACAGATACAGAAATGATTTCTGCCTGGTAAAAAAGATTACAACCCAGAGTTTAACTTTTATTGCCCTGTGTGACATTAACCAGTGTTGTGTGTAACCTAATAATTTATTCCAGTGTGGTTTCTTTCAGTGACTACAAACACATCTGTTTCTCCTATATTCCTTTGAACCAGTTTTACCATCCTCCTGGGTTTTTCAGTAATGAGATAAGTAGTTGCTCCTTAGTGTGTGCTCGCTTTGGTTTTGTATGACAGTCATGTTTTTAACCTTGTGAAAGTTATACTTTGATACTAATCTGCTTCTCAAAGCCTACAAAGGCAAGTCACCAATGGTCAACTGATTATGCTGGTAAGAAGCCACAGTTTTCTCAGAAAACTTCGGAGATCACCAAATGAGTTTCCGTGAAACAATGTTGCTTGTTTTTCAACATGTCCAAGGTCCAGATGGCTTTAAAATTGCCAACAACTTGCTTAGGCTTTGAACTGAGACACCCTAAGTTCACCATCACAGGGAATGGTGGATATGGGGTGTAGGGGACTATGGTGGTGGGAAAATAGTGAAAAGACACTGTCCTGTCTAGGATGACTTTATTAAGTTAGCCAGAATGCAAAAGGCCAGTTTTCCAACTGAGTTCCAGCACAAACCAAAAAAAGTATGATCTGTGGTCTATATGGTCTCAGATACTGGAGTCCTGCTGATCATTTAATTTCAAATAGAATGGAAAGGAACTTTTTATATTTAAAAGAGGGGAGATGAATGATCAATAGCCCTTCCACCTTAAAGTACTGTAATGAAATTCATTATTTAATGGCTCTTTCTGGTTGTGCAAGGTTCCCTTGGCCTGGTCATGAACTGGGAGGAGAAGATTAAAATGAAGAGAGGTAAATCAGACTGTGCAATAAAGTAAAAGGGATTGGAGAGATTCCCCTTAGTTTCTCTAGAAGGAGGAAGTTTGGCATCTCTGAAGGGCTTAGAAAACGTGAGGAGAAGAGATACGGGTTTCCATCAGGAGAGCAAGAGAGCAGCCCTAAGACTACAGAGGCATGTAGTCTTACTTATTTTCCATGGAGTAATGATCTTGAAGAAAAATTGTGCCTAATGTTTGATTTTGAATTTTTTTCCTGCTGTTCTATAATTTCCCTCAGCCTCCTCAGTCTTCAGTAGATAGTTATCTTAAGCAACAGTCTTGTATAAGCAGTAGTTTAGGGAATGAAGTTCACTCAGGAGAAGTAGTGAGAGGAGGGGACAGCAACCACGAAAGCTGAAATGGCCAGACCAAGATCTGTCCTGGAGCCAGGAGGAATTCAGCCTGAGAGGTAACAGGAAAAAGTTACCTCCTTCCTCTCTATCCAGCTCTGAAGAAACTTTAGACATTTATATAAAAGGGGGACTCAATTAATTTTTCTTAATGAAAAGAAAGAATGAGCCCAGAATCCTAGAGAACTTGGGGATACAGGTTATATAAGTATACCTTAAAAATCTGGACTGAGAGAGCCATGAAAGGTGGACTGAAACCATCAAACCCAACCCACTTACCGTCTCAGTAATTTGCAAGTCTAGCATGTTCTTGCTAGTTTAGAGAAGGGTGGAACAGGTTTGGGGGAGCTGGCTCTTTAGGAAAAAGACCAAATTACTGAGATAAAATAAGTCACAGGGCCTGAGAAAGGGCTCCTCAAGTGGAAAGCCCGGAGACTGAAGCTTTATTTGCTTGGTGGTACATTAACTTCTGGACTAGAGGTACTTTGAAAGTAGGGTTTGAGGAAATGAATGAGATGTCTAACCTCTCAAGTCAAGACTTCATTTAAGAGAAGCTTGAGTGCTTGTCAGAACAGTTCAAACACAAGGGTTATGGTAGAAGTTTCTGGAGCCCGGTTTCTATTCTAGTACAGTGATTATTTTGCCTGTTGTGGTGCTGCCCTAGAGATAATTTGCTGCAAATCAGGAAGAGTTTTGCCATGCCAGGCTAGTGTTATAATCAGTCAGAAGAGGGCTGATTAAAAAGCCAGACAACAGGTCACCCTCCTGGACATAGTTCACCAATAATAGTAGCCCCACAGAAGCCAGGTTTTTCCATGTAGGATTGGATGAGGCCTCTCTCTTCTCAGCTCCTGAAACTGATTTGAGGAGTTAGTGGTAATCCTTTCGTTTTCACTGTTTGGTCTGGAATCCATTAGCTTGGGTGGTCCTGAATCCACTTTGTTAAAATTCTATACTTATCCTTTTTCTTGCATCAGTAATAGATTTTAGAAGATTTTTTTGTTTGTTTTTTATTCTGTTTTTTATTTTTAGTTAGAAAAGAATATGGTGCTAGCAGCTGGATAGAAAGAGATAAAAGGCATCACACAGCTTTTCAGGAATAAATGTATGGAAACCCCAGATTTATAAATTGTGTGGTTCTATTTTTATAAAACTAATTAAAAAATTCCTTACTCCATATAGAACAGTATCTGATACTATGTTTTCCAAAGAACGTTTAGACACTTGAGCTCATAAGATCTTTATAAGAATCCCACTAGGTATGCAGAGTATTATTTTCCCTTCTTTCCTTCCTTCTTTCCACTGCCCACTCCAGTCCCCTACCCTGTAATCTAATGATGATAACACTGAAATCAAGCATAGTCAGAGAAATCCCCAAGCTGTCACAGCAGGCCAGTGGGGATCTCAGATTGGATCTCAGGTTTCCTAACTCTTTGTCCAGTGGTCTTTCCCTTTGTATCTGTAAATAAACTCTTCTATTAATTTATTTCACTAATTAACTAAAGTTGCTGTTTATGCCATTATTCTTTACTCCTGTTTGCCTTGACCTGGTGGCTGGAAATGTGTTACCTTCCTGAGACTGGCTCTACCAAGAGCCAAGGGCTTTGTGTTGGGCTTAGCAAAGGCCACTAATAAATGGATAAATGAATGAACGATGGATAGACTGAAAGGAAGGACTGTGGTGGAAGATGAAGATGCTGACCTGTCTTTGTCAGAACATGGGGAAGGGTCTTCCTGCTCTGGAGATCTTGGTCCATTGTGACTACACACTCTTTCCTGGTTTTCCTTCTTTCTTCTCTGGCTGCTTTTTCTGTCTTGCTTTCAGGCCCGTCCTTCTCCACCTGGCCACTAAATGTGGGAGTTCCTCAAGGCTAGTCTTAGGCCCACATTTCTTTTCTTCTATTCTCTCGCTATGTGGGTTCATCCATGCTTTCTCCTTCAAATGTCATCTATGTGACAATGGCTCCTAAATCCATTTCTACCCCAGACCTCTCTGAGCTCTGACTCTTAAATCTATGTACTTAATATTTCTAGTAAGATGTCTCAAATTCTCAACATGCTCCAGACATGATCCTCCGCCCTCCTCCAAACTGGTTTTCCTCCAAGATTTCCTATCTACCAGTCATCCCACTGCACAAGTCAAAAATCTATAAGGCATCCCCAGAGCTCCTCTTTCCCTCACACTCTATCCTGTACATCACCAAGTCCTCCCATCTGGTAACTTTGACAACCTCCCTCCACTCCATCTGCTCCCCCGAGTCTAAGAAACCATCATCTCTCATCTGGACTTACAAAAGCTTCCTACCTGTTCTCCTCAAATCCACTCTGGTTTCTCTCCTACTCATTCTTTACCCGAAAGTCTCTTCAAATCACTCATGTTACTGAGCATCACTGTACAATCCCTCCCTCCCTGTCTGCAGCTACACTGGCCTTTTAGTTGCCTGCAATAAGTCATGTCCCTGTGCCTCCTCTTGATCCTCTCCTGCAGCCCACAACTGCCACCATCACAGGGCCTATACTCATGGTCCCGTCTGTGCCTGGAGGTTCCCTGCCCCCAATATACACACCCACACAACCACCTACTCACCTCCCACTTACCCTTCAGACCTTGTTTCAGGCACCATTTCCTCAGAGCCAGGACATGTTCCTTTCTTAGACACTTGCATAGAATTCTGTTTTGGAGATGTATATCTCAGATTTGTAAGTACACTCTTTCATTCTGTCAGCACCTCTTTACTAAGCCCCTACTTTGTGCTGGGCACTTTCTAGGCACTTGAGTAATACTAAAGCAATGGAAAAATAAATACTTGAGTATTTTCTATTATTCAAGTAATAGAAAAATAAAAAATAGACTACAGTTACTATGAGTAATTCTATTCTATGAATAATTATAAGTTCATTTCTGTGCTTATTTTTTTAATATCTTTCCCACACTGGGCTGTATGCTTACTGAGAGCTGGAACCATGTCTTTTTTGCGGACAACTATCACCAGCTCTCAGCACAGTGCTGCCACCTAGCAGGTACTCAAACTTTGGAAACTTAACGAATATTTTCATTTGTGAACTAACGAATGAATACATGTAATTTTAATTGTAACCTGGCTTATGTTGAATTTGTGATACTTTCACCATTTAATAAATATTGTGATAAATGATCAGAAAAAAAGTCCACGTGTCATCATCCAGAAAACCTCCCACCCCACCCCTCTTACCCATGAACCTTTAAAAGATGTGACCAACTATATATTCCATTCTCCCCTCACTTTTGAGAAGTGGCTTCTGAAGAACTAACTGAACTTTGCTGCCATCTTTTGACCAAAGTTAACACCACAGAGATGAAAGCCACATCCCATATTTCAAGTTCTCATTACTGTCTGAGTATCAATAAGTCCCACCTCTGAGTTCTATCTTTGCCTAGAAATGCAAAAACGTGTTGCCAGTTAAGAGGAAATATATTGCCTCAGTACCTACCTCTGTTATAGCTTTGTTTGTTTGTTTGCATAGCTGTCCCCTACCCCCTCTTCCTTCTGTGTCCTAGCACCCACTGTGGTAAATCTTATTGTTTTTTTATGTGAACAGTGAGTGACAACTGTTTCATATTAGGATTGGTGGGGTGCAGACACTCAGTAGGTATTAGCTATTATTGTTATTATTAAAATTTTTATTCTTAAGGCCCTTCCCCTGCAAAGCAATTGGGCTAAAGAAGACTAGTACTGCACTGCTGTAAGTTCTTCATGCATGCAGACACCCACCCTAAATTCAATGCAAGATTTTCTCTCTCTTTCCCTCTCCCTCTTTCTCTCCCTCCCTCTCTTCTTTTCTGTCTTCCTTTTTCTCAATCTCTCTCTCTCCCCCTGCTTTCCTCTCACCCTTCCCTCCCCTGGAAAGCCTATTAAAACTACTTTTTGTTGCTATTTCAATCCTTTATACTATATAATATGCAACTCTTTGTATTTTGGTTTTCCAGTAAAATTGTAAACCTCTGGTTGCAAAGGAATTGCATTTTAAACCTAGGATCTCCCACAATACTCAATAAATGCTTATGGACTGTATTGAATGCCCTTTTCTGAAATGAAGGATTTGAATAAATATTTTATTTTGCTTTAACATATTTTGTGTGAGGACTATATTAAGAAAATTATGACAGGTTCTCAGAGTTAGCACATTTTAAAAATAAATTTTTAAAAATTATATTTCCTTGGAAAATTTACAAATTTGAAAATATATCCTCTTTGAAATAGCTGTAATGCCAGGTAGTCTTTGTACATGTCAAGCTACAGAACAGAATATAAGGACCAACAGACATGGCAAAGTTAACTTCTTCAAACAAAGAAAGTCAGAAAGATGAAAAAATTTGAATTTTCCCATGAGGAAAAGTCTGGAAGGATTGCATGCATAGATATTTGAGCAATGTATAGACTTGTTTTTAAAAAACAAACAAACAGATATTGCTGGAAGTCTCCAAGGAATGTCTATAGCAGAATCTGATTTCAGGGAAGTGAAATTAATGGATATTCCAAGAAAACAAAAACTGTGAAACTAGGGCTGGCTGGTTAGCTCAGTTGGTTAGAACATGGTGCTGATAACACCAAGGTCCAGAGTTCCATCCCTGTATCAGCCAGTCACAGAAAAAAAAAAAAAAGCCTGTGAAACTAAGAGGTGCATTATCAGTTTGAGATTAGGTCTCTGAACATGACAAGGAGATGCTGCAGCTGAATGAAAAACCATTTCATTCGACATACATGCCTTGTACATATTAGGTTGTCGGCAAGTATTTATTAAATTGAAGGGTATCTTAGCCAAGTTCTAAACCTTCTTTATTATTCACAACAGTTCAGTTCATGGTGATTTAATGATTCTAATTGCCTACTTTTAAATATCTAGTTTTAAACAATGGTTCTGAATAGGGATGTCAAGAAAAATGATGCTTTAAAGTGTAGTCTGCCATATTATTGAGAAAACAAAATGAAGCAGGTGACCAGAAATTTGGCGATTTTATATTTAGAAACTACGTCACATGTGCTTTTCACTAGTTTTACTAAAAATAATGCTTATCTTTATTTTTGCAGAAAAGCATTCTTAGAATTGGATGCTATCTTTGGTCCTTAACCAGGGGTGGCCTGGTTCACCAGAGATGGAAGAGCTTTGTTTGGAGGAAAATTTTTCAGTCCCTATGGAACACATATTCAAAGTACTGAGCAGTGCACCTCTTTGTTTCCCCTGCCTCTTGTGAAATAAGATACCTGCTAGTAATTTCCTCTGCTGACAGATTAGGAACAAAGTCTCTGAGCTCAAGGAAAAATGAGAGAACTGGCTGGATCAGGCTGGTCATTTGGGAAGACTAATGTAGGATATAAAGCACCTGCCAAAAACATAGCTTGCTTATTTAAAAACCCTTCTGCAGTTCAATGAGCTAAATGGGAGTTCTATGTAGAGGACAAGGAACTATTCATTTCTCTCAGGTTTAGCTTTTCAGAAAAGATTTTCAAAATAGAGGGTCCCTTTACTTTGGGAGCACTAAATCCTCTTGGTGACTTTGGTGAAAAGACATGAAATAAGGCAAATGTGTTTCAGATGGAAAACAGTGGCTCTTGGAAAGGAATGACTGGTGAACATCTGGTGTCTCTTTATTTCGAATGAACATCTGTCACCCTTGATTAAAAGGTCACACCTGTTGACCCAATCAACATCCCTACATGCAAATGAAGGTGAAAATACTAATATCAAGGTCCCACTTCCAGAGATCCTGATGTAATTTCTTTGGTTTGGCCAAAGCTTTGGGATTGTTAAAGCTCTCCAAGTGATTTTAATATGCAGCCAAGATTGAGAACCATTGTGTAAACAAAAGGAAACTAGTGGATTGGGAAATATGATTTATTAATGCAAAAAAATTAAACTAGAGATATTAATTGTTTATAGAATTTTAACATGTGTTTAAAACATTTTAAAATAATTTTGTTTACATTAGCATTTTATCATTTTTAACAGTTTTAGGTGACTTTGTACTAGATCTGTTGAGCTCTTGATAATGTTATAAATACATTCTGAGGTGAATGATATTCATTGTGTCAGTTATGAGCAACTATTAACAATAAGAAAAATACAACTTAATTAATCTACATATTGCTCAAATATCTATCATGCAATCTTTCCTCAACAGACAACCCTACGACAGATTACCTTGGTTGAAGACAATCTGGGATTTCTGTTTGGTGCTTTATTACTTTTCATATTTTATAACAAGCTCATATAGTTGAATTTTTTTTTTTTATTATTGGGTAAATGTGACTGGATGAGGGTCGTTGTATAGCAGGAGATAATTTAACTTATATTAGTAGAAGTATAATTCTAGAAAATATGTTAAGAAGTCTGTGCTGGTCAAAGCCTATCACAGTACCATGTCCTGTATCTTCAACTGTCTTTATGACTTTGGTTTAATGACTGTTAAGGCACGACCACAAAACAAACAAGAAAAAAATAATGGTGAATTGTAATCCCAACCCAGTGATAATACAGAGATCTATAACTACCTCTCACATATCCATTATAGCTGAAAACTCTTAAAACTATAAAAGATATGCCTATTTGAAAACCTTTATTGGCTTCCACTTTGTTTCATGGTTGCTGGTTGACCAAGTAGTCAATTTAAGGTGTACCTCAAGATTACATTCTTTAAAATAAGCAAAGGACAAAAAAATATAAAATAACCTAGTGATTTAGTAAAAATAGTTTTCTTTATCCTTTCGTTCATTCATTTATCCAAGTAGCTGCTATGTGATAAACAGGTATGAATGTCTCTTTCAAGGGAAGCTGAGATAAAACCACTAAGCCAAGAAGCTTAGTCAGGAAAACCAAAGTGTCCTATCACATTTTGCCTCAAATCTTTAAAAATGTTTTTATTATAAAAATTGAGTATACACTTAAAAAAATCTTTGAATATTTTCCACATGTTTATTTTTACCTTTATAAGTGGCATTTTCACTGTAATATTTTTTTCTGGGTCTCAGTCCCCAACTTATGAAGTTATTAATCAGGGCACAGAGGCTAAGCTTCCATAAAAAAAACCTCAGAATCACAGTGGCTTCAATGGATACGATGACAAAGTGAGATGAGATGAGATGAAATGAAGCTTTAGTTGTCTTCCATGTTCAAAGCTAAGCTAGCATTCTGGCGTAGTTGAGCTACTCTGGTATACAAGGTCATCCATTGGCCCAGTGTGGCTAATCACCTCTGCCGTTCTCAATGTGTGACTTCTGTCTCTGGCCCAAGGTATCTACCGTAGCTGTTGCTGCTTCCCAGCCAACAGGAAATGGAAAGCTTGAGAGCAAGAGGCTACTTTACTAAGAAACTGACTGGAAGTTAAATGCATCTTTTCTGCTCATGTCTCATTGATTCAAATTTAATCCCATGGCCATCCCTCACAACAAAGGAGCCTGGGAAAGGCACTGCCTTGTTGGGTGGACATGTGCCCAGCTAAATCTTGGGGAGCACTATTACTAAAAAGAAGAAGGGGAGAATGAGTAGCAGGAGAAACTTGGCAATCTCTGCCATTGGAAGGCTTTGATTAGATGATTTTTAGTCTTACATTCAGCAGCTAAATCCTATGAATCTATGATTTTGATCAGTTTCTCCTCTTTAATTTTAAATGCGAGGAGGGAGAGAGAGTGTGTTTTGGGCAACAGAGACTAGAACAGACAAATATACTGTAATCCTTAATCATTAATTAGCCCAGTACTTCTCAAACATTAACGTTCAAATGAATCACTCGGACAAGTTGTTAAAACACAAATTCTAATTCAGTAGGTCTGGAGTGGGCCTTGAGATTCTGCATTTCTTACAAGCTCCTCTGATGCTGCTGCTGTGGATACTGCTGGTCCACAGTTAACACAGTGAGTAGCGAGGAGCTAACCCATCCTGACAAGAAGGCAAATGCCGAGTGAGGGTCTTTTGGGGCAGCAGATTGCATCAGTGAACCCCTCCATCACCCCATGCCTGATAGAAGTGGGCAAGGGACGATCATCCGGGTCAGCACAGAGCCATCACACTTGGATAAAAACGGCAGCCCAAATGTCTATTTCACCCATGCGCAGAGGATCAGGGGAAGATAGTGCACCATGCGTTCAGGATCCCTTCTGATAGGAACTCATATAAATTCTCAATATGTCAGCTACAATCTAAAATTAAAAGATTGTAGAATATTCACGAGGCATTTATTTGGACTTTGAGTTTGTCTCCATTCATATATATTTATTTTACTTACCTACCGTTTCATTTAAAAGTGAGATCTGCCATCACTCTACACAGTTAATCTCTATTGGGCATCCAAATTACATATAACACTTTAAAGGCCATTTAGAGTCATAAAAATGACTTACCTACCATTTATTCATTATATAGAAGACTTTTTCTTGACATAAAACTGTAACCCATTCTTGTCTAATTTAAGGAATGTTTCTTTTTGGCACTTTCTGTTCACACTTTGGGGAGAAATATCACTTCAAAGGAGAAAATTTTGGAGACTTTTCTGGCATCCTACCACATGACATATTCTGTCCCTTTATGGACCACAGCATTCTGTCCATTCTGCAGACTTCACACTTGGAAAGGAGCACAGTGAATTTTGGGGGTTTTTTTGTTTGTTTGTTTTTAGCACAGTGAATTTTGAAGCAATATCTGCAACACTGGAGGAGTTCAGAGAGAGTCATTGGCTTTTGGCAAATGGCTGGAGCTCAGCTTTCCCATTTGAAAATAATGGCAAATTTGAGAAGATGGCAAATTGGAGCCTAGGAACTGTCAGCTGCTCCTAGGAACAGTTCTAGCCCCAAGGAGAAAACTGATATGTGACAGGGAGAATGAAACCGCCACTCAGGGAAAAGCAGGAACAAAAGGTGAAGAGAGAGTCTAGGTGGTGCTGGTTTCCTCATCTGAGTTTTTTCAAGCTATACTCTTTCCCTTTCTAGTTATGTGAGCCAGTGCATTTTCTATCTTGCCTAAGCTGCCTTGAGTTGAAGTTTTTGTAATGTGCAACCTGACCATCTTGACTAATGCCTCACTGATGCTACACTTATTTCTTCCTTACTTATTCCCTCCCTCTCTCACCCTTTCAAAAATTATTTAGAGGTATTTGTTTCATCACCTCCAAGCAAGGGAGCCAGTTTTCTCTGAAAATTAGTGACTTGGCAGAGTCAATTAATCCCACATTTACCATAAAGAAACATTTAAATTGCTTAGAATAGTGCCAGGTATACAATAAGCACTATCTAAGTGTTTGCTGTCATTATTACCAGTAGTTGTAATAGTAGTAGCCAGAATAAGTCCAACAGTACGCGGTGGCCTAATGCGAGGTTACCGTGAGACTATTCTAGATTAGTAGGAGCTAATTATGGGCTGCCCAAGAAAAATATGTGGAATGATGGGCAAGAGTCAAGCCGTTGACCCACTGCCTCATTCTCGATCCCACCTTAGAAGTAAGTTTGACCGATGACCGGCTTTTGCAGCCCAGCATGTTTAGTTTCATCACATGCTGTCCTTGCCTGGAAAGCATCAGCCCATCATGTCCCTGTCCCAGCTTTGTGTGACAGTTGCCTCCATTGCCTATTCTAATTTTCAGGCAGCACTACTACTTTGGGAGTATGTGAACATGAAGAGGCTACTTTACGTTGTATTTCTTGGCCCACTCCCACCATCTTCATTCTATGGCTTTTGCTTTCTTATTGCTAATGTGTCAACTGAGGGTTAGAATTAGTAGAAGTCTGTATTTCCAGCCCATTAATTGTAGACTATGCTGAGGCCCCAAATTCAGGGTGGACAAAGTATAAACCAGAAAAAAAAAAAAAATACCAGTCAGTATAACCTCAAACTACCTGATACTGTAGGTAAAGACTTAATATAGTCAATCTGCCAGTATATAATGGCCCACACTTCCTTTGGTCACCAGAACACTTTTTGCTTAGTCCACTGAACTCATTTGTCCTTGTCTTCCACCAGAATCTTTCTGGTGACTGAGTGGATGGTCACAGCCTTCCGCCATACTTTTCAGTTAATTGAACGCTGTGCTCAATAAACTAAACTTGACCATGGTTGTGTTCTTTTGAATTTATTTATTCACAAATCCGTACTGCCAGAAGCAAATCTTACGGTGGGGACAATTTTGTCTCCAGGGCTGCAGCCGTCAGTTATAGATCCTATGCACTACCACCAATTCACTTACTTTTATGTGTTCTTTACTATACTACTTATGTCTAAATAGTGACCTCTTCTGAACTTCCCTCCAGTATCTAAAAATCACTAAAATGTTGCCAAGAACAGTTTTGGAATTTTTGATCTTAGAATTATTTGATGCTCTTTTATAGGAGGTGCCACTTTAATCAATGATCACAAGCAGAAATCACCTTTCAAAAGTGGAGCAATGGGTACCAGCATTAAGTGAGTATCAAGTTCTAAAGTCCCACGACTTACACTACTCCTGGTTTCTGCCAGAGTCTGGAATCTCAAAAGGTCTCTATTATGAAAACTAACAAAATTATAGGATCAATAAGCTCATAAGAACCCAGTGGCATCTGCTGTTTTCCTCCTCACTTAAAAGCAATCTTTTTATGTGATGTTTGGCAAACAGATCCCCAAAATATACCCAGGTATGGGATGACTTCTCCTGTATCCAATGCTATGGTTTGGAGGTGTCCTCCCAAAATTCATGTTGAAACTTAATCCCCATTATGGTGATATTAAGAGATGGGACTTTTGGGAAGTGTCTTGGTCTGTTTTGTGCTACTGTAACAAAATACCTGAGACTGGGCAATTTACAAGAAACAGAAACTTATTTCTCACAGTTCTGGAGTTTGGAAAGTCAAAGGTCAAGGCACCAGCATCTGCTGAGGGACTTCTTGCTGCGTGGCAAGAAGGTAGAAGGGGAAAAAAGAGAGAAAACCCACTTCTGCAAACCCATTTTACAGTGACATGAATCCATTCATGAGGGTGGAGCCCTCATGACCTGAATACCTCCCAAAAGGTTCCACCTCCCAACACTGTTGCATAAGGGATTAAGTTTCCAACATATGAATTTTGAGGGACACATTCAGACCATAGCATTCATTAAGCTATGAGGGCTTCACCCTCATGAATGGATTACTGTCTCATAAAAGGGCTGGAGGAAACTAGTTCAGGCCCTTTTTGACCTTTTACCATGTGAGGACACAGCATTGTCCCCTTCTGCCATGTGAAGACTCAGGAAGAAGGCTCTCACCAGACACCAAATGCCAGCAGCTTATCTTGAACTTCACAGCCTCCAGAACTGTGAGAAACAAATTAATGTAGTTTATGAATTACCCAGTGCATGATATTTTGTTATAGCAGCACAAATGGACTAAGACATCCAAATAATTCTATCAGCCCATTTGCTTCCATCTCAGAGTGGAATTAAAATTTTCCTCAGCTTGCTTATTTATTTATTTATTTAATTTATTTATTTGCATCAATGAACTATCCTATGAAGCTCTACCAAGAGTATGCTTCAGATATGCTTAAAACTGTTAGTTAGGTGTATTCACCAACCAGAGAGATGATGTCATGTTTTCCATCACCTTCTACAAATGAGAATATTCTTGTTACTTATCACCAATTTAAAAAATATGGTTAGTCTTAAATTCAAAATAAAAAGTTATTACTAAAAAAATAAGATTATGGTTATTGTCTGAGTCTGTTAGGACCGATATACCAAAATACCTAGTAATTGATAAACAACAGAAATTTATTGCTCACAGTTCCAGGGGCTGCAAGATCCAAGATCAAGTCACCAGCAGACTCACTGTCTGGTGAGGGCCCAGTCTCTGCTTCCAAGATGGTGCCTTGTTGCTGCACCTTCACATGGTGGAAGGGACAATAGGGAGTAAACTCACTCCCTCAAGCCCTTTTATAAGGACACTAATCCTATCAATGAAGGTGGAGCCCTCATGACCCAAACACCTCCCGAAGGCCCCATCCCTTAATACCATCACCTAGGGGGTTAAATTCTAATATAAGAATTTTGAAGGGACACCAGAATTCAGCCCATAGCAATTATCATGATCAAATTTCTTAATAATTATCGTAAATAGAACAATTAACATAGGCCTAAGATAGCACAATAAAAAGTATATTGCATTCTGTTCCATGTAAAAGCAAATAGTTACTGCTGGTTTTCTATCTTAGGGGTAGAAGAAGGCACTATCAAATCAATACCAAGTTCAATCACTACATACCATTCTTCTCCAGCTTGTTCAACTTTCTTTACAACAGTGATGGAGCTCACTCCAAGGTCAATTAATTGGTCCCACCTAAGGTTTTCATGGCCAAATTGAGCTAATGTGCAAAAAGTTAGTACTTATTAATACCCATGCATTCATCATTTCTTTAATCAAGAGTTCTACTTGCTATTATTTCCTGAGAGCCTGCACTATTTTAAATTTATCTATTCTCAGTCTTGGTAAATCAAGAGATTTGATAAATTCAGAGATTCTTTTAGCATTCGTTTAGCATGACCAATTAAAAGAGGGAAAAGGTCACATTTTTTGTACTTTAGTCACCTGGGTGACAGCCATGCCAAGAAATTTTTCTTTAATTCATGATATCCATTCTAATTAAATATTTAGATATTGGAGTAATCACTACTTATCAACAGAATCCTTGTTAGCAATTTTTTAATTGATTTTTTTGTCTCTTTTCCCATCCCTAAATTACCTGAAATAAGTTTACTTTAAATCCTTCTCTAAGTATTTGTAATTTCTTTGCAATGAGTCTCTGTAGCCATAAGTCCCATTTGTGCTGCTTTAGCTCCCTCTGTTGGCTCAATTATTTTCACCAGAGCAATAAACAATGGCCAAAGCATGGCCAGTTTCACACTCCTTTGAAAAAAATTTTCTATTTTAAATTAGTGGGTGGATCTCAGGATATGAAGGTCATGCTTCACAAGTGCTTCTTACTATTACACATCGCAAACTCTTAGCCCTCTCAAACCATGTGCACTCAGCTGATCAATCCAACATCATGATATCATCTGGTCCCTTCATCTATAATAGGTCTGGAGTAAAATCATTAATCCTACCTCTGCCTCTAATCTGCAAGGTAACTATATGGACATGGAAAGACCAGACTCAGACATCATTTGGATAAATCAATCAATGTTGCAGTCAGGATAAACAATTGAGTTATTTAAGACAGGCAGAGATACAAGTTTTCAGATCCCCAAATCCTCACAAAGGAGAGTACATAGTTTGGCTAAAAATATCCTTATAACTGAGCATCACAAGAGGATGAAATGTCCTCCTTAAATTGTATGAGATTGGAGAGTTCTGTACATTAACTAGTCTGAATATATGTCAGTGACATGAATCCATCTGGGGCTGACGTATCTCAACAGTCTCAGGGTTATGCAATATGCAGTATGACTACAGAGCATAGCACGGTACAGAATAATTAGGCATGAACTCAGTTTTCAGGCTTTTATGGCTATTACTGTCTAGTTTTGATCCTAAACTATAGAACTACAGCAAGTCAGTTACTCAGGCATCTCTGAATCATATCAACAGGCCCTTTGATTAGCCATGGGATCTATCTTGCAATCCGTGGAGACTTCCGTATGGAAAAGGAAGTTTTCTGCTTTCTGTTCTCAGCTCCATAGCCTTTACCCCTGTTAACTGAATTGGGTATAACTGGCTCTCCAGGTCTGCCCTCAGAGTCCTCTCTGAGCTTATTGGAATACTGATAGAGTTTGGATGTCTTGTCCCCCCAAAACTCATGTGGAAATCTGATCCCCAATGTGGCAGTGTTGGGAGCTTTTTGAGTCATGGGGGCAGATTCCTCACAAATGGATTAATGTTCTCCCTGGGGGATGGGGGTCCTGAGTGAGTTCTTGCTCTATTAGTTCCCGGGAGAGCTGGCTGTTTATAGGACCCTGGCACCTCCTCTCTCTCTCTTGCTTCCTCTGGCCATCTGATCTGCTTGTACCCGCCGGCTGCCTGCCACTTTTCAACATGAGTAGAAGCAACCTGAGGCCTGCACCAGATGCAGCTGTCCCAGAATTGTAAGCCAAATAAACCTCTTTTCTTTATAAATTACCCAGTCTCAGGTATTCTGTTACAGAAACACAAAATTGACTAATACAAATATCCACTGTCTACTGGAGGAAGGGCCTTTCCTGCAAATCAGAAAGGGCCCTCAGAGCTTCCAGCTTCACAGACAGATGCTCTGCTGGCTCACATTTGCTTTTCTTTCCTCTTCTCCTTTGTCTCGTATGGCCAGAGTACAATGTTTATGCTATGTGTGACGTTCAATGGTGGCCCAAAGTTTGCCCCAGCTATGATCCCATTCCCTGTATCCCCAGGACTGCAAATTAGGATGTGCCTGCATGGGCCATTGCTCTAAGACCCATGAGAAGAGAAACTATTAAAGGGGGAACATGGACTTAGAGGGGAGATAGACCTGTGTCTACATCTGAGCTTTTTCAGAGTACAGTAGTGATGTGAACTTGGGCAAATTACTTAACATTTCTATGTTTTAGTTTCTTCTATAAAATGGAAATGACAGATTGCAAATTTGTTGTGCGTTCAGGCAAGAGAACATGTTTGACGCACGTGGAACATAGAAAGCACTTAGTAAATAGCAGTTTCCTCTCCCTCCTCCTCCAATCTAGTTTTGCCTACCCTGGAGAATTTGCTTGGCTGTTTTGTAGAATCATTGTAATCTGTCTTGCCCCACCATGTCTGGATGAAAGGATAGAATGCTAAACTCTAAAAAGAGTTACCCAGATTAGTTTCATTTTCCTCCTCACATTTTCAAAACCCTTTAGCACAGCATTGCACGGATTCCAGAGTGCTGGAGCATGAGAGTTCTCATTCTATCTCTGCCAATAGCCATTTGTAGGACCTTTGGCTTCTCAGAGCCTTAGTTTTCTTAGATGGAAAATGGAGATTTATACAAACTCTGTAAGATTGTTCAAAGAAATGGTGAGGTAAGGTGTGTGATGTTCTGGTATATTGCAGGAGTGCCACAAACACTGGCGTTCTTGCTCTCCCTTGGCTCTGGGCTTCACCGTCCTTTTTTGTAAAAGAAGGGAATTGAATTACCTTCTCCTCCAACTACTTTCATCTCTAATGTTCTGTGACTCTCGCATCACTCTCTCATGGGACATAATGTCAGTCCCCAAAACACAGAAAAGGAACTGGGAGAGAAGCAACTCATCGAAGGTTCCAGAGTCCTTGGCTCTTAGCCCCGGGGTGCTAAATTCCCCTTCCTGGATGTTTGGGTGGCTTTACACTGCAAACCGGGAACTGTTCTTCCTAATTTCCTTTGATAAACTCTACAGCCCTCTTATACCTCTTGAAACATGAATATTTATATTTCTTTTCCCATCATCATTAAAAACCACATTATTTAAAAAGTTTTGTATTTTGTATCCAAGCTGTGAAGGCCATGACCTGATTTGCTTCCCAAACCCACTTCTCAGCTAATCTTCCTCATCTTGGTATACACCGTTTCCTTTTACTTTAATTATTCAATTATTTCCTTTTATTTATAGTTAGTTAAAAACTGAGTTGTCATTCTCTACTTCTCTCTTTCCCTCACCACCTACACCAAAGCAAATTCAACAAATCTGATTGATTCTACGTTTAGAACATGGTTGTCAACTTACTCCATTTCTGCCAGTGTTATCCTGGACCAACCCACTGTCATTTCTGATGGAAGATTACTATGGTAACCTCGTAAGTGGTTTTCCAGCTTCCTCCTTTCCTAGCCCTCTACAATTCGTTCTCCACAAAGTAACCAGAGTGAGCTTTTAAAGAATGTAAATCAAATTGCGTTATTCCTTTTTTTGATATCCTTCAACTTACTTTCCTTTGGTTTTTCGAGGCCACATATGATCTGGCCATTACCTAACCTTTCCAACCTCATCTTGTACCATTCTCCCCACCTACTAAGCTCTGGCCACTCTGACCATCCTTCTGTTCCTTGAACACCCCAAGCTCATTTCTGTCTTACTATTCTTGCTCCAGCTCTTTCCTCTGCCTGGAATGTTCTTTCTCCTGATCTTCATGCGGCTGGCTAGCTTGGCATTCAGATCTAAGGATAATTATCACCTTCTTAGGGAGGCCATTCTAGACAACCCAACCTAAAGTATTCATTCAATCACCCTCTATCACGTCACTCTATCTTAATTCCACAGAGCACGCATCACTATCTAAGATTTTTCTTATTTAAACTTTAATTTTCTGTCTCTCCCAACCCGTTAGACCGTATGCTCTTTGAAGTCAGGATACTGGCTTATTTTCTTTGCTGCTATATCTGTGGAGTCTAGAACTGTACATAGCACTGAGCAGCTGTGCAATAAATAATTGAGTGAATGAAGTCAAATTCATCCTGCCTCTGCTTTACCTCAGCATTTAACATGTCCACCACTAGGGGGCAGTAAATCACCTAATTAAAATGAGGAAATCAGTGTCCTTTCAACATGAACTTAATTGATTTTAATCATTAATGTGACAGATATTTATTTAAGAAAAACACTCCCTTTAAAAAAAAAGAGTGCTAGATTTTTAAACCAGCACCAGGAGAAAAATTTATTCTAGGATTATAAATAGTGGAATAATTTAAAATGGATTTCCTGTTTAAAGATATAAATATATATATAATAAGAAAGTATTTGCTTTGGTTATATGGAATTGTTTAGGAAGTCGGAGGAAAATTAAACAATATCACATTTTATCCATCTTTTGCACACACACACACAAATATAGATTTCTTGGTCACTATTCTTATTTTTGCTTTTAAAAGATTGAACTCTGGCCAGTCTCATAGGAGTAGAGATGCTAAAAAGCATTTTCCTTTTCTTATTTTTGTAATTCCTTTCTTTTCTGAGCTTTTTCTTCTAAGCTTTTCTTTTAAAGAAAGCAACATGACATGTCTAAGATATATCATCAGGCAATAAGACATCACATGCTTCCATTGACAGGTTGGCCTGGTGGTAAGAATAGCTGGAGCGACTAAGCTCCTGCGATAAGGACAATGCTGTTTCTTGAGCCTGCTGCAGCGCCTGTCATTTGAGACACAGAGAGCATTCAGATCCCTCAGGTAGATATTTGTTCAGTGCCAAGAGGCAGGAGGACACACTATTCCCAGTGAACTCAAGGTGGCGGTGTAGAAATACTTGAAATGAATTTCCCTGCTGAGGTCAAAACATCCAGTGAAGGACTCTGGTAATGCTTGGTTAGTTACAAGAAAGATTCCCCAAACCACATCAGTCAGTTGCCATGACAACTGAAGGCTGTCCTGAGATCCTTGAGTTTCTAGTTGCCCTTTCTCCAGAGGTGAGAAGTGACTTATACAAAGGAAAAGTTTGATAGAAAAACTTTATTTTTTTACATTGCTGATGTGACTTACTGTGGCAGATAGTGTGAGTGCTAATGGCTGTGGGAGCTGGATTGTTCAGGTGTGGCTGGGACCTATGGATTTCCATGGATCCACTGAAATAAGGGAGTGGCCTGAGATATTCTAGTCACTTAATAACAATGAGAGTGGTTTAGAGCACTCACCATTGGGGATTTTTATTGGGGGAGGAAATAATCAAGGCCAGCTTGCTTGCTGCTTTAAATTCTTTTGAGTAGGGCAGGGCCTATCGGATCCCGAGATCTTTTATAATTTTTTGCCAGTAACTCAGTAAGAAGAATGCGAAAAGCATGTTAACGAGCCCCTATGGCCTCCCTCACCAAGGAGAGAGAACATTATCTCCTACTCCCATGGTCCAGTTTTCGTCCACAAAAGATACGTTCATATAGTCATTCAACAAACACTCATTTGTTGAGTACCTACAAAATAGCCAGTATATCCAAGGAGCCAAACAGAAATGGTGAATTAAGTTCTGAGAGGTATCAACAAAATGTTATTCAGAGTTCAAAGGACACTTAAAGCTTCCAGTAAGAAGAAATCAGGTAATTTTTCATAGAGCAATGATTGTGGCCTTAAAAAATGAGTAGGATTTTAGGGGGATGCAGTGGGGTGGTGAAGAGACAGCATCCTATGCCAGAGGGAAAGAGTAAGTGAAGGGATGAAGGGGAGATAGTTCAGAGCGTGTTAGATACACAGAGTGTACAGGCAAAGCATGGGAAGTGGCAGGTAATAAAGTTTTAGAGCCATGGTTCTCAATCAGGGGAGATTTTGCCACCCAGGGAACATTTGGCAGTGTCTGGAGAGACACTTTTGGTTGTCACAACTGGGTGGGGTATGTTACTAGCATCTAGTGTGTAGATGCCAGGAATACTGCTTAATATCCTATGGTGCACAAGACAGCCTCCCACAACAAACTTATCCCAGCTCCAAATGCCAATAGAGCTGATATTGGAAAACTCCGTTTTTAAGAAAGTTTGGTCTTGGTCCGGGAGGGCCTTGAAAGTCAGATAAAGAGTATGGCCCTCACTCAGTAGGCAAAGAAAGATGCAGAAGATTTTGAAATACGAGAATAAACTTACCGGTATTATGACTTATAGGAGTTGTAGGGATAAAGATGTTTATAGCCTTTCCCCCTCCCTCATCTTTTAAAGAGAAACCTTGTTTGCACTACTTGGTTAGTTAGCATTTGTTGTACTTAGAGGGTAATAGGTGGAGATGCGGAATTGGAGAAACCTAGATAAGCTAAATTAATCTCTCTATATCAGGGCATAGAACCTCCCAAGAGGAGAAAATCTCCAACAGGTGGAGAGGAAGCGAGAAAGGAGAGTGAGGGAGTGAGGAATAGAATCAGCACGAGTTGTAGTTATGAAGAGCGCCAGATTAGGTCCCACGGGGAGGTACTACGACAAAAACCTTCCTGTGCCCTCGATGAGTTTACAACTTCCTGTAGATCTTACATTACCCAAGTCTCTGTTACTAACAGGAAAGAGTATATGTGTTTTCACAAGGGTCTATCACGTCTCAGAGCTTTCACTGATGAATAAAATCTAGGTGGTTTTAACTTGGGGGGTAGATGTAATTTTTGGCTGCTTTCTTTGTGGGTTTTTCTTACATTGAGCACTAAAGGAAAAACTAATTGAATCTATCCAAGTCTAGTATTAAACTGTTTCTGTCTTTTGGAGCTGAAGATAGATTTGATGCAGATGACCAAATATAGTCAGTTGCCCCTTGTTACATGTGGGTCATCACAAATTTGGCTAATAGAGAGCTGCAGTGGAGACACTGTTGTTGAGACTGCAGGAATATCAGTTCTTCATGTCACAGTCAGCTGCTCTGGTCCATGCACCTCTGCCAACTTCTAGTAGCTAATAAGCTTTTGGCCCAGCAATGGAAGCAAGGGTGCCAATGACAAAGATAAACAAGGCCTTCTGCCAGGAGCAAAAGCTAAAATCTTTCTGGTAATTGCAACCTGACATGTGCATGTCCCCAGGATCATGGGCCATCTCTACCACAGCCATTTACCATCTGTAGTGCTCCAGGGACCTCATACCATATGATGGCTGCCATGGGTGCCGCATTGTCATAAATATGCCAAGCTAGAATGGCCATGTTCTTTTTGTAACTTCCCAGAGCAAATGGAGTTGGAAATGAATGGATGTTAGGAAGGACACGCACAGAGCTAGACAGTCAGGGATGAAGTTTGTGCACCAAACTGAAAAGAGCTGTTGATAAGTGAATTTAAAGAAGGAATGGGGGAAGACTTTGCTTCTCTGTTTTTAGCTGGTAGTGCTCTGTATCTTATTATTATTGCTACTTAGAGCAAGTCCAATTATGATGGCTTAAAAACCAGGGGATTATTTTACTGTATGACAGGAAGTCCTACATGGGTGAATTTTATGGTTACCACAACTGCTCTGTAATGCGTCAGTGACATAGGTTATTTCTGTCTTTTCTGTACCTCAAATTCATTCTTAGCATGTTGAATTGGAGTTTTTTATTGTTTCATGGTATTACTTCAGGTATCATGTCCAAGGTCAAGACAAGAGGAAAGGGGAAGAGATGTTGTCAGCCACTTCTGCCCCTTCTTTCAGGAAAGGAGAAGGTTTTCCCACTACGTATCATGGGCCAGAACTGGGTCATCTGGTCACCTCCATCTCTAAGGAGACTGGGGAAATGAGTGTTGGTCTAAATGGAAGAGGACTGTCATGACTGGTTTAGACCAGCTACGATTCATCTCCAAGGTGGGATATTTGTTATCACAAACAAAATTGAGGTTTCTTTACCAAGAAAGGAAGAGAGTTATTGGGTAGACAACTAACAGTGTCTGTCATAGCCCCTTACCATGTCACATTTCATGGCCTGCAGCTGTGGTCTTCAGCTGGTGTGCAATGAAAACACAATGGGCTTCATCACTCTGCAGATGTTCCCACTGCCTTGAATGTCTTTCTCTCCCTCCCTTCCTTTTCTGCACTAACCTGTCCTTATACACATGGGTAAATTTCTAGTAAATTATAGCTCTTCCTGAGCTTCTGCTGCAATCATGTTCATGAGGGCTTTCTGGTCCCACCTCTCAGTGTTAGGCTTGCCCATCCCTGCTCTCACAACAAACTCTACCCCGGCGGTATCACACCGAATTATTTGTTTTCTAATCTTTGTTCACCACCAGATTGGGCTTCTTGAGGAGTCTTATTTATAGGCATATTTATATCCCCAAGACCGAGCACAGTGCCTGGCAAATAGTTGTAATTCAATAAACACTAACCAAATCAATGAGAACTCCAAAAAAAAGTTTTGCTGCGTGCTATAGTTTCTTAAGAAATGGACAAAACACATAGAGAAAACTTCGTTATTTGGGGATTGTAAATGAGCACATGTTTCAAGAAAGAGTTGCTCTATCTCAAAAAGAAGAAGATTCTATATGGCTTGTACCAACAGGCCCGCCACAATTGCCTTACTTACCCAGCTCCCCAAATGTGCATGGTGGCTTGAGATTGCCATCTCTAGGAAGGCAGTTTCATTGGGAAAAGAACCTGAGCTTTGAAAGTTTGAATCTTGGTTCTGCCATTATCACATTCTATGAAAGAGCAACATGAGTTAACCTGTTAACCAACCTCATTAAACTTCAGTTTGCTCATTGTAGAGTGTGATAATAATAGTAATTTTATAGGATTATTTTGATTAAGTGAATGAACATATGTTAAGTGTTCTGCATGTGGTAGATGCTCAAAAAGTATTATTATTAGTGACTGCCTCTTGGATCTTCGATTATATGCTTTTATCAGGTCAAAGTTTTTTTCAGGTGATTTCACTGAGCTAGAGCCAAGAAATTCTGTATCACACAAAGAAGTTGGGAAATTTTTTTAGCTCCATATCATGTACATGTTTAGACAGCTCTATATCAAAAAACCTGGTGATAATTATATAAGGGTACTTAAAAGTTCATGGAAAGATACATATTATCTTTTAATTCTATTTTTCCAGGAACTTTTGAAGTACTCTCTTATCTCTGGTTTCTAGGAAAGGTCATAGAATGTCATCACGGGAACCACATGTCAATCTTGTTGTAAGCATGAGGCCTACTTAAATTAAGGTCATATGTGTTTTATAATGTATGTAAAATATTAATAATTATCCCCCATTTATTCCTTCTACCATAAAATCCACCCTTTAAAAGTGTACAATACAATGGATTTTAGGCTATTCTGAGTTGTACAACCATGATCACTATCTAATTTCAGAATATTTTTATCCCACCAAAAAGAAAACCCATACTCATTAGCTGTCACTCCTCATTCTCCCCTTCCCCCAGTCCCTGAAAATGACTGACTCTGCCTTCTGGTTCTATGGGTTCACCTATCCTAGACATTTCATATAAACGAAATCATACAATATGTGGCCTTTTGTGTCTGTCTTTTTTTCACTTAGCACAATGATTTCAAGGTTCATCCATGTTGTAGCATGTGTCAGTACTTTATTCCTTTTCATGGCTGAATAATACTCCAGTGGATGGATATGTCACACTTTATCTTTTCATCATTTGATATTATTTGTGTTGTCTCCACTTGTTGGATAATATGAGCATTTGTATACAAGTTTATGTGTGGACATTTGTTTTTCATTTCTCTTGGGTGCATACCTTGGAGTGGAATTGCTGGGTCACGCACTAACTCTACCTTTAACCTGCTGAGGTATTGCCAGACTGTTTTCAAAGTTGTTGCTACATTTTACATTTTCGCTGGCAATGTGTGAGGGTTTCAATTTCTCCACATCCTCACCCAGACTTGGTACTGTCTTTTTATTTTAGTCATCCTAGTGGGTATGAAGTGGTGTTTCACTGAGGTTTTGACTTTTACTTCCCTAATGACTAATAAAGTTGAGCATCTTTTTATGTGCTTATTAGCAATTTGTTTTTATTTATTTTATTTTTTTGGTACAAGTAAATGTTTATTTATTTATTTATTTATTTTTAATTTTATTTTATTTTGACAGGGTCCTCTACTTTGTCTCTGTAGGGGAGAAAAAGTAGTATCTTTTCCTTACCCATCACAAGGTTCCTAGCTGAGACCCCCCCATAATAAAAGACAGATTAACAAGAGAAAAGCATAACAAATTTATTTAATGTAAGTTTTACATAACATGGAAGCCTTCAGAAATGAGGACCCAGAGAAACAGGGAAACCTGCGTATTTTCATGGACAGTCTTGAAAAAGTACAACTGGAGGACAAAAGAATATGATCTAATGGTAGAAAACTGGGGGGAGCTTAGCAAGATCTGATTGCTCAGATTCTTCTCTGTGTCTCTGTGTCTTCATCCCTTTCCTCCAGGTGTAGGGAAGCCCTCTCTGGAATGAAGGTCTTATGACCTACTTTAGAAGGTCCGAGAATTCGTTTATGACCTGCTTTGGGAGAGAATGGCAGGAGAAGGCCAGAGAAGCTTTCCAGCTTCTGTTTTCACAAATGCCAAAGTGCCATATTTTGGGACAGTGTGTTCTGAACCCCATCTTCTCTCAGGATCACTTTATATATTTCCTGTCTCAGGCAAGAAACGTTATATACTACCTGCCAGTGTGAAAGACTGAGATGAGAAAGCATCATGGGAATTAGTGATTAATATGACATCCAATAGGCAATTTCAATTCTCAAATACCATAACTTAAATAGTATTTCTCTCTCCTAACATTTAAAGAAAGTAGCATGTTCTACATTCTTTACTTAATGTGATTATTGGTGACAAAACAAGTGATAATTTCACCTTCTTTCAGGGGTGGGGGGCACTCAGTGTACTCCCGAAATCAATTCACTGGTTACCCATAAGCCTATTTTGAGACTTTCCGAAGCCCTAAGCCCTGAGATGTGCCTTGTGGCTGGAGAGACGCGTAAGCATGGTCTGTCCTTGCAAAGCTGGGGGCGACTATCTGAGCAAACACGACCAGCCAAAATGAAGAAGCCAGGAGCCTACCTGTCTTGTAGTTGGCTGATGGCACATTTTTTTTTATTCAAGAATCAAATGCACATTCCCTGCCCTGTTGACTGGGTCATTCCTCCATGGTTGGCTTTTTCCAGGCTGATGAGGAGGAGTCGTGAAGTCTATGCTCCTTCAGGAGAGGAGGGTAAGTGACAAATGAAAGTCCCACGGGTAGTTACAGCCTCCTCCCTGTCTCCTCCTCCTTGATCAGCAATTCTGTTCTCTGGGAAGTTTTCTCAGCTCTCAGGCGACCTGAAGAAATTCGAGAAACAGTGGGCATTGTTAAGAATCAGTTAATAGTCACATACCTAGAAAGACACCTAATTAGCAATGGCCCTTTTGAGGTCGACTCTGAGAGCCACTCACCTTTGCTTGTCACCTGCTTTGAGAAGTCTTGTAAGGAATGCAGCTAAAAGCTCTTTCAGAGATAGAAGAAATAGGGCTGTGTTCTGTAAAAAGGCTTGCTTTCTTCTTTTCCCTTTCTTATTCAATAATCAGATCCCTGTGCAAAAGAGATGGCTCGGGATTGAGAAGCTAAGTGTCCCCTACTGCTGGAAAAATTTATACTTGCATCCACAGTTGATGTGGGGCTTGGGAGAGAAAGTGGTCCTTGATTTTTAATTGAAGCCATTACACACTGTGATGAACATCGCAGTCTCTTCTTATTCACTGTGCATAAGTGAATGAGAATGAGTTTTTAAAGGACCATTCAAAATACGACACTAATAAAAGATACCAAGATCTGTTTAACAATGCTCATTATGATTATGCATTTAAATATAAAAGGACAGTTTGCTTTTCGAAGTAAAGGGTGGTCTGCATTTAGATGTTGCTTCTTCTGAGATTCTCACACCAATGAGGCAGAAACTGTCCCACCCCCACCCCCAGGCCAGTTTAAAATCAGCATGAATGCTGTGTAATCTAACCAACAGGATTGATCCAGGTCAGGTATTAAGGGCTAAAATGGATTAAACAAAAGACATTCCCCTTGTAACAAGAAGGAAAAACTTCAAAGGTGGGATTTGTTCTTGTTATGACAAAGGAAGTGGATTTACAAACTGCCTTGAGGCGCACCCCTCTGTGACTTTCAATTTGCTCTCCTCTGTATGGGGAGGCCTTTTTTTCTTCATCTTCTTCTCCCGCCACCAGCCCCAGCCCCCGGAGTCCTCCCCAGGCTAAGCACTCTAGGTTAAGAGGATCAGATTGAGAATGCTTTTTCTTGTTTATTTTCCAAGACCTGGCACCAGGCATCTTCCCATCAAATGAATCAAATGACATTCATGTTTGGCACCTCCCAGGTTCCCATCGCTCAAATGTGTAACAGTGACAATGAGCAGGTGAAATAGGGAGTGCCAAAGCAGACAGACCAAACGCTCCATCATGGTGTTGGAATTTGGCTTGAAAATTCTGAAGAGAAAAATGCAAAACAGGAAGCAGATTATCCTAATGCATGAAAAATAACGCCATTAACATACCTCACTGCATTGGATTTCATTTTCAATGCCCTGATACAATGATATAATAACTTTTATTGTGATAATACATATGTAAACATAACGGATCTTCTAGGTCCTCAAAGCATTTTGTAGTTTTTGTTAAAATACATATATATATATATATACACATACACATACTTACATACATACATATAGATAATCTATGTATTTATCAATTATTGTAATCAAATTACCCTTGAAATTCTTAGATTCTCTGGGGTGGAAATGGAAATAGTATGGATATGTAAATGTGGCATTGCAATTTCTCAAACCTGAGTGCTGTACGAACCCCTTTAAAAAGAAAAAAAAAATTCCCATTGCTCTCCAGATGTTGACTTCAATTATGTTCATAATAATGTTACTTAAAGACATATGAACGTAAAACTGTTATGTATTTCTTATGTTGCAGTTCTTATTCAATTATAAAACCAAAGTAAATGCACTAATTACAAACAAATTGCAAAACCAATAAAATTCAAACTGACAACTTTAAATTAATGTTGACATATTATGTTTTACTGAAATTGAATTACCATTTACAACATGAATAAGGTGCTAGCTGCCCCTCCCACATTCTTTTGAGTTGGGCATGCCAAAACACTATCTGAATGCCTGGAAAACCTTTTTCAAACCAAATGCCATAAATAATTTGACCCCTTTTTTCATTATTATTTCTTTGGATAATTGTTATCATAATGATATTTTCATCTGTTATATATACTGTTTTATTTTCTGTTGCAATTGTAAAAACCTAATGTGTGGATTATATATGAGTGTGATTATATATTGAGTCTGTCTGTGTTTTTTACTCACTAGCCTGAAACAAAGAAAGTACCACTGGGCGCCAATAGTACTACAAACAACCACAGACTTTGGTGCTCAAATTGCGTGGCAGGACTCCATTACATGTTGTCATCCAGGTGATCCAGAATATGATTATATTACATTTTCAAACGATTGTCATCTACATAAAAAGAAAGTCAACAACTTTTGATAGAGAACTCAATGTCCCACGAGAACATGTCCTTGGATCTTGGTTTGAGGATTTTAAATGACTTTTACAGAATCTTTGTCCCCAAAAGTTATTCTCTTGCTACAGGAGTAAGCATCTGAGTTAAAGAACAGAGATATGCTTCCTTTATTACAAGTCAAGAGTGCAGGTCCTAATCAAATAACTAGTCTTCATTATCTAGCCAATTAATATTTCCTAGCTAATAAGCCAGCTATTAAATCGACCAGGTGCTTCTCCTTGAGGAGCTTACAATTTACTTGAGGAGACAAGACATACACAGGGAAATTTTAATATGAGAAAGTATTCAAAATTTGCTTACAAAGCAATGACATTTCTTGGTCAACACACAAGGTTTAAATTAGACTTTGGAAACATTAATGTCATTTACATTTGAATACTTCATAAAACTTTAAATTCCATTATGTTCTTCTGTGCAGTGAAAAATACCATATCTGTACGACACCATCAGTGGTTTGAAATAAAGAAACCTGATAGCATGTGGACTTTGCCATTCTGAAAAAACACCTGTGTCATTAGAATGATCTTGAAAGTTGTGACCATAATAGTCAAACAAAGCATGAGAAATCTCCACAATCAAATTGGGTATTATTTTATATCTGTAAAAGTTGTGTGGGCATCAGAGATAAAAAGTATATGAAAATAATGCACTCTTCTGGTAAGTTTCAAGGTCGTAACAATTAGAGAGAAAAGAAATTTATGCACAATGTAAGGCTAACCATATATAAAATTCAATCTAGTGATTTTCCAGATGGGAGTGCTCAGAATCTGTGATTACTGAAGAATTAGGTAACATATAACTTGAACCCAAGGAAGTAGACTATCTAAGACCACTATTTGGAGGGTCTTTAAATATAATTACTATAAAGCAGGAGCAGAACATTCTATTAGGATTGCTGACAAAAATCCAGTCACTGTCCTGCCTGAAACCTCTGTTCATTAAGCTATTTCAATCCTCCACGTGGCTTGAGATAATTCAAGTCTCTCAACTCTGGAAGACTCAGAATTAAATGTAGAAGTGTTAGGAGCCTCAAATTTGTAGTTTCAATATATTCTAGTGAAAAAGAATCTATGCATATTTGGTATTTTAAGTACTTGTAATATTTAAGGGAATTGTCCTGTTAGAGTAATTGATCAGCCTTTCAATTCCAGTATTAAAATGTATAATTTAGTAATTGATTTAGACTTGTGATTTTAAGTTGAAATAAGGTTATAAATAACACTGAACTTTCTAAGAGAGCTTAAAAATCACCATATATAAGTTTAATTTATTGGATTTATAAGAATAATTTGAGTACCTGGGAAGGTTGGTCAGACAGACAACTAAAGGACTTTAAAAGGAAATCAAGTATATAAATTAATAATTTAGTTTAAAGTATTCTAAGATATTAATTATAAAATTAAATGAGTTTATTTGCAGGCAAATTTAAAAAGGACTGTTCAAATTAGCTAGATTGATAAACAGAATAATAAAGATTATAAGCCAAACCTAAAAACTTATGGAAGAGCTAGATTTTTGAATTTATAATTTTAACATGTCAAATGTTATTGTTTTGAAACTAAAGTTATCTTCTGTATAGTATCTTCCACACAAGAAGGCAAAAGCAAAATCTTTAAAGGCAACAAGAAACTCACACTTAATTTGTAAAATAAAAATGCTTCTTTTACTTTTACTATTTCAAATGAGAATATACTAACAATTGTTATTCTTAATCATCTCTGCAATTGTATTATACACTGTTCCATTTTTATAATGCAATTGTAAAAAAAAAATGTTTGGGGCCTTCATAGAACTGTAAGGATATTGCCTGTTCCATCCATTAGCATCATCGCTACTGCTAGCTGTGGTCTCGTTGGGGTCATCAGGAAAATGTATCATTTATCTCACCAAATCTTAGACAGTGTGGCTGCTCTTTGGATGCATGCCTGTATCATGGAGTGGTTAATGTTAAGTCTGAAGCCCAGCTTCAATAAACTCCCATAAGCGATGCACCCCAACTTCTCTTTTTCCTACATTATTCACAATCCCCTCCCAATTCACCTCTCACCCCACCTCCATTACAACCCACATCCCACTTTTAGCAGTAGAGACACTACTCTCATGGAGCTTCCCCACATACTGAAGAATTTGTTTGGGTAATAGCGGACTGAATTGTGCCCCCCCACCCCAATTTGTATGTTGATGTCCTAATTCCCAATGTTATGATATTTGGAGATGGGCTTTTGGGAGGTACAGTAATTAGGTTTATATGAAGTCATAGGTAGGGCCCTCATGATGGGATTAATGTCTTTATAAGAAGAGACACCAGAGAACTTCCCCTCTCTCCCTGTCTCTCTCTCTCTCTCTGCCGTGTGAGAACACAGGCAGAAGGCAGCATCTACAAGCCAAGAAGAGAGCCCTTACCAGGGACTTGAATTGGCCTGCACCTTGATCTTGGACTTCCCAATTTCCAGCACTGTGAGAAACCAATTACTACTGTTTAAGTTACCCAGTCTACAGTATTTTGTTATAGTATCCTGAGCAGGCTATGACAGCTATTCCTAAGAAATAATGCTTCTGATTTTATAAAGATAGAAAAGTAAGATATCAATTGCCTTTGAGACTGGTCTCTCTAATTAGCAATTTCAATAATTGACAAGATACGACATACTTTTTTCTACACTGTCTCATTTAATGGCTCATTTCTAAACCTACTCCAGGATAGAAGGTCATCTACCAGACAGTTTTTCAATCAATAAGGGATCTTTTCAAGATCAAACAAAAGAGAAGTCTCAAGTTGCTGATTGGACTGTGCAGTAAATAGCAATGAGATGGCCCCAATCTTTTCTCCCTCCTTGTATCCATGTTCTTTGTCATATACCTTTGCCCTCCCATGGGCAAAACATGGGCTGGTTAGCCCGAATGTTCACACCCTGTACCTTGACACCGGGCTCAGCCACGTGGCTTGCTCTGGCCAGTGTAATGTTAGCAGATAGGATGCAAGCAGGAACTTGAATGGGCTTGTGCCTCGGATCTGCTCTCCCTTGCACTTCTGCCGTCACCATGGGGACATGCTGAGGCTAGCATGCTGCAGGACAACAACCAGTATCACAGTCCCACCAGCCTGCATCAGCCTGCAGCCAGCTGAATCCCAGACATGTGAGCCAACCTGACCAAGGTCAGCAGAGCTTCCTCCAGATGGCCACAGATGACCTCCTGATGGCCACAGATGCATGAGCTATCAACATGAACTGACAGACTACAAATGAGTAAAACATATGTTCTACCTGGCCATTCCCACTAGCGGGGCAGTGGATGATGTTTCTTTGCATGCCCTGATGGAAACACTTTGACAGAGAGAGTTGGAGCATGTGTAAATGAAAACAACTACAAAAATGTTTGGGTTCTGACCTACAAAAGTAGCTTCCAAGGCTATTTATAAACCAAATGATGATGGCCCTGAAATTCTACACAGAGTTATTTGAAGGTACCCCTTACGTGATGATATTCCTGTTTTAGTTCTGCCTAAAGTCATTTCTGACACAAATTAATTATCATTCTGTCAGGAATATGGCCATGTTAACACCTGTACCTTGACAAACAAGTGCGTCCTCAAATCATTATTATAGGACCAGTGAGGTAATAGTAATGATGTGTCTTTCAAGGCTTGGCAGAAGGATTTGTTCCAACGATGTGTTACATCTGAGAAAGGTATTTGCTGTTTAAATTGGAACTAACCAAACCCAGAGCAATGTCTGGTGGATGCTCTTTTTCTGCCCCCTGGATAAGAAAGAAGAAAGCCCTAATAGATCTCTCACATATCTAATTCCTGCGATTTGGATCCCAGTAATGAAATGAGAAAGAAGCTCCATGAATCATTTTTAATCTGAGCCTTTTCTCTGAGGAAAGGTCCTTGAGGAGTTAATGTCACATCACTAAGTAATTAGATCTCTATTGCTTAGCAAGAATTCCATACCAAAGGCAGGGTAATTCTATTAGAAAATGAAACCACAATATTGTATAGTTCTGAGGCTACTAAATTTGTGTTTAATTATCCAGGTAATGTAATTATGCAGTCAGTTCTAATCTGATATCAAGAGGAAAAGTTCTTGGTGTTTTTCTTTTTTTTTGCAAGGTTTTGTGAAAGGGCCATGCAATTAATATGACACACTTAATTACTGAAATGTAAAGATATCTTCACAAGAATATATCCCCATCCAAGCATGTACACTATATTAGCTGCTTAGATCTTTGCCATTACTAATGTATTTGTGGCTTCTTATCTTATAATGACCTATGGTAATAATTAGCCCCATGATAGAACAAAAACCTTAGCGCTGTATTGCAAAGCACAGTTCTGCACATTATTCCACAGAACAACAGAGAAACAATGAGGATTCAGAAAAGAATTCAGATTCCCTTCAATTCTCATAAGAAATGTTTTAAAAAGTCTGTCCAAATCATGAAAATCTACCTGAGTGGGCCGGCCCGGTGGCGCACTGCTATAGTGCGCTGCTTGTGAAGCGTGGCGGCGCTCCTGCCGAGGGTTCGGATCCCACATACAGACCGGTTCCCGCTCACTGGCTGAGCGAGGCGCGGGAGCAACACCGAGGGCTGCGATCCCGTTGCCGGTCCCGGTCCGGTACGGGGGCGACACTGAGGGTTGCGATCCGTTGCCGGACACGGAAAAAAGAAAAAAAAAAAAAAAAAAATCTACCTGAAGCACACATTTCCAAATCCCCTATAAGTGCCTCCAGAATAAGACTCTTATAACTTACAACCCTTTATAAAAGTTCCTTAAATAGCAAACTGGATTCTTAGGGCTCATATCTGCTCTGCTTTATAAAAATAGTTGTTTACTTCTTTTTCTCAGGTGCATCTCTACTAAAGAAACAATGTTCCCCATGTGCTTTATTTTACTTGACCGTTTCTTTAAGATCTCATGTGTTTGCACTATGGCCCGTTGGGGAGAGAGTGTAATAGCTTAGAGACACAAGTGGCACAGACAAGAACTTAGGTGGCAGTGTGTTCACCTTTCCCATCTTGAACAGTAAAACTTTCCAAAGTCTTCCATTATCACTTTTAAAATTAAGTGTGCCTACCAAAAATTTCACTGGAAGTCAGAAATTCTTCTGTGTTTTTTCTCCTCACTCATTTATCCCTTTGGCCAGTAGCTGTGCAGACTCTTTTACTTCTCAGCACAGGTAGAAGCTTGATGTGTGGTTGTTATTTTTTTAATGTTGTTTGAAATCTTGTTGCTGGAGGGTGAACATTCAAGATAAGTGAGCTGGAAGTGTGGGGGGCAGGGATGTGTTGTTTGCTGATGGGAAAGCCAAGGAATGGAACTATTGTGTGGCTAAGTTGGGACCAGAATGCATCTTCTTCAGAATCAGGATAGAAACATGCTGGCATAATGGCTGGGAAATGAATTAGGCTTCTAGTGCTGTGAAACAAATTACCACAAACTTAGTTGTTCAAAACAACACAAATCTGTTGTCTCATAGTGTTTGTATGTCAGGGTCCACTGGGCTGAAATCTAAGTGTCTGCTGAGGCAGCAGTTCTCATCTGCGGCTTGGGGCCTTCTTCAAGCTTGCTGATTGTTAGAAGAATTCATTTATTTGTGGTTGTGGGACTGAGGCCCCATTTTCCTACTAGCTGTTGGCTGGGGACCACTCAGCAGCTGGAGGCTGTCCACAGTTCTTTGCCATGTCGTCCCCACAGGCAGTTCATAACCTGGGAATTTTCTCTCTTCCAGGCCAGCTGGAGTGTGACTCTTGCCTTCCTCTTCTGTGACCAGCCAGACAAAATTTGTGGCTTTTAAAGGGCTCACGTGATTAGAACACGCACACCTGGATAATATTCCTATCTTAAGGTCAGCCAATATGGAACCTTAATTACATCTGCAAAATCCATTCAAAATAATATCGATATAAGTGTGTAACAGGATAACTGGGAAAAAGTGTGTTTGTGTACGTGTGTATATGTACATATGTACATGTGCACACATACATATATTATATATCAAGGGGTGGAAAACTTGGGGGCCACATTAGAATTCTTCCCACCACATGGGACCTGCCAAGGCACCAATCTCCTTTTTGAAATTATTGTTGGCACCTGAAACTTTCTCATGAGAAAGTCATTCCCTTGGGCTTAAGCTTCATGTTTCTGAATGTCTTATAAAGTAAAAACAACTACTATAGCTACTTGTGTAGTACTCTTTTGGAGTGCCTGCTATTTGCCAGGCAGTGTATATTCTCTTATTTAATCTTCTCTGCAATCCTTTGAAAGAAGTTTTATTATCCCCATTTTATAAGTGGGGAAACTGAGGATCAGTGAGATAAAGAAATTTGTACAGAGTCACATAACTGTTCACGGATAGGGTTGGTATTCAAATTCAGGGCTGTCTGACACCAGAGTGCTGGTTTTTCTCACCATACTACTCTACCTGTCTGTATCAATCAGTGTGCTCACAAAAAAACCCAAATAGCACATTCAAAGAGGTATAATCAAAAAGAGCTTTGAAAAGTGATTATTTGTAGAGGTGTGGGCAGAGTTAAAGAAATCAGTCACAATAGGGAGTACCTGGGGGCCAGGAGTAGCAGGAAGCCATGACCACCTGTAAGCCTGAAGGGACAAGGAGAGGGAACAGAGATAACAGAACCTATAGAAAGTTGTGGCCAGGGAGGAACCCAGACATTGACAAAACCTGGCCCCTCATGGAGAGGGCCTAAAATAAATAATCTAATTCTCTCTTCCATCTTCAATCTCCCACTAGTGCTTTCTATTGGCCAGACCCAACTTGAAGTCAGACAGCAAGAGAGCCCAGTGATTCAGTCCTCTGGAGTCAGCCTCCCAGGGCACTCACCAGGGCAGAATGGGATGGGGGAGGGTCTGGAAAGACAAAGAATAACAAGAATAACCCGTACAAGTACAAGTACCAACAGATGCAAGCTTCTTGAGGCCAAAGTTTCTGTCTTATATTTTCCATCTTAATATAATTTACAGAAACAAATACTTAACACTTGATTTTCAGTAGTTAACATCTATATTATTCTGTTTCTCTTTTTTATAACAGAATGCCTGAAACTGAGTAATTTATAAAGAAATGAAATTTATTTTTTACACTTTTGGAGGCTAAGTACATGGTTCAAGGGGTATGCCTGGTGAGGGCCTTCTGGGAGGGAACTCTCTGCAGGGTCCCATGGTGACCAGGGTATCACAAAGCAAATATGACAAGAGTGAGAAAGCTGACCCTCTCACTCACTCTCCTTCTACAGCCATCAGAACCACTCCCACGAGAACCCATTACACCATCAACCCATCACTCTGTGAATGGATTAATCCATTCATGAGGGCACAGTCCTCACAATCCAATCACCTTGTTAAGGCCCTACCTTTCACATATCGTAATAGGATTTCCCACCTTCTTAATACTGTTATAACAGGGATCAAGCTTCCAATACGTGAACTTTTGGGGGATATGTTTGATCCACATCAACATCTTCATAGGTGTTTTAGTTTGCTAAGGCTGCCATAACAAAATACCACAACAAAAATTTATTTTCTCACAATTCTGGAGGCTAGAGGTTCAAGATGAAAGTGTCAGCAGGTTTAGTTTCTTCTGGAGTCTCTCTCCTTGCTTACAGCTGGTCACCTTCTTGCTGTATTCTCACATGGTCTTTTTCTGGGCACATGTATCCCTAGTGTCTCTCTGTTCAAATTTCCTTTAATAAGGAAATTTCATATTGGGTTAAGGTCCACCCTAACAGTCTCATTTTAACTTAATCCCCTCTTTAAAGGCCCTATCTGCAAAAACAGTCTCATTTTGAGGTACTGGGGGTTAGGGCTTCAACATATGTATATGCAGGGTCAGGAAACAAAATTCAGCTCATAACAAGAGTTGGCTTATGAAACTAATTTCTAAGTAGCTAGAAGGGAATGGAAAAGGTAAGTTGAATTGGAGAAAAGGAAGGGGAAGGCAATATCCACAGTGTTTTGCCTAAGAGGACAATTCTGAGGTATATGTCACTTTAGGGGACTTCTGTGTCCATGGGCAGTCTTCAGGAACTGATGGAGTGGGATGAGGAGATACAGGAGAGAAGGACCCTAACAGGTAGGGGATGCTTATTTTATAATTTTGCCTAGTGATGTACTAATTGGAACCCATAGTAATGTAGAATAAGAATCTGAACTAGGTTTCCTAAAGCAAGAATGCCTTCTGACATTGGATAGGCCCATAAATCATTAAAATCAAATAATGTTAAATCCACTTGTGATCATGAAAACAGAAACAAGAGCCCCAGCAGTGATTCTCAACCCTCTCAGACTCTACTGTAGAACTTTTAAAAATAAACACATAGCTACTTGGGCCCTATTCCTGAGGATGCTGATAAAGTCTGAAGTGAGATCTCCTGTTTTTTAAAGTTCCATAGATGGTTATAGTGTTCAGCCAGAACTGAGAAACACTAGCAAGTCTCCACCCAGTGGAGTTTTCTATTTGTACAATTTATCACAGGTGACTTCAACTCTAAAAACTCAGAGAGAAATAACCATTTAAAAAGCACAGGTATTTTTCCTTACCATGCCATGAATTGCATGTAAGCCCTGGAGTACACATGGCCAGGAGACTGAAGCCAGGAATTGACTTTACTGTGGTTGCCATCTGCCTCTCAAAGTGTGCAAGTTTGGCCACACCACATGTGAGAGGATGGTGTTAAACGTATGTACTTTTGTCTGTCATGGCTCCTAAATCAAGCCAACAACTTCATCTGGTACTCGATTAAAGAAATAGCAATCCTGGGAGAGAGATTGGCTAGGTTGGGCTTACTCAGAAATTATATGTTGGAATCCAGCGTGGCCCCCTCAAGAGATTTTTTAAGGCTGGTTTTTGACTGTATGAGATTTTCTCCTTAAAAGCTGTCTTTAGAGCCTAATCTCTATGTAAGGTGTGACTCAACTGTATTAATTTCACATACCCTGTAAAAAAAGTATCCCTAAATTGGTTTCAACTCAGCATTCTAAACCATTTTATTCCTTCAACCTTGCATCAATATTTAATAAATGCCTACCATGTATCAGGACTACATGAACAAGACACAGAATTTCCTCCTCTCAAAGGAGTTGCATTCTAGTTGTGGAGAAGGAAGATAGCAAATAATATATTGTATGCACAGTGGTGATAAGTGCCATGGTTTAGGAGGAAGATAAACCATTACATGTAGATTGAGCAGCAGTCAGGGAGGCAGAAGCACAATGAGAAGAGTGTGGCCTTCTGGTAGCCAAGCACAGAGAGCGTTCAAGGAGGAAAGAAAGATCAACTGGATCAGACGTACCTGCTAGTCAATGCGAGGACTGGAGGTTGACCACTGGATTTGGCAATGTGAAGGTCATGATGACGTTGACAAAGGCAGTTCTGAAACAGCAGCAGGAGTGAGAGAGTCTGACTAAAGGGGATTCAGAGAGAATAAGGAGAGTTGGAGACACTGGGTATGGACAGCTCTTTAGAGAAATATTGCATATTTATGAATGTCCAGTTTCAATTCAAGGTTGAGGCAAACTCCACATGTGAAATGTGAAGGGAAAAGGGCAGGTCAGTTTACTAGTTCAAAAGGGCAGGGTCCAGTCTAGGCCAAGGCACTTGGACCTTGTGTTTTGTCCCTTACTCTCCCTTTCTGGTGCCCTTTCCTACTGCCCCTTCCCCTTCAGGATCTAGTGATCCTTGGTTCTAAATCCTGCTTGATAGCATCTCTAGCAAAGTATAAAACAATTCATTTCCTCTTTGAAGGATAATTGCATTGTGAGCCTTATTGCAAAATGAGACACAAGAGACTGTCTCTCGCTTTGTGAGGACATCTCAAGTTTGCAGTAAGGAGAAGAGGCTTTACTGGTTCAAGGAAGCTTCCCAAAGACTCCTCAAATCCGCTCAGCCTGTTCATAAGGCTTGGCCTGCCAAAACAAGTCTTAAGTGTTTCTAAAAATGGAAAACCAAAATGAACCCAAACAGAGAGGAACAACGTAAATGGTTTCTTGCCTGAACGACGGGGAGGAAGTAGCAGGACTTGTCTTTCTTCCTCTGAGAGGCAGTAATGCTTTACGGCCTCAAAGAATGCCCCAATTTATACAATTCACTTCTATGGCATTAAGCCTGAATGGCATTTGGTGGCAGATAAAGTCTCTCTGTGTCACACAGTGGAGGGCTGTGCAGCCCGATCTTGTTTAGAATTACATTTAAAACCTGGAAATCAAATGATATGTCCAGATAACTTCTGTGGTAAGCCCCAAACCAGTTATGCTTCAGGTTAAGCCTCTGCATTTCTAAACATGTCTTTATTCTCTCCAGGCCAATACTCGGACCTTCCTGCCAGCAATATCAAATAGCAAGAGGCTGAATGTACCCTCTGTGCATGCATTAAAGGATAAACAGCTGAAGGAGGCAGAGCCTCTCTGCTGAGAAAATCTCCAACTTTGATATGTCTCCTCAACACACACATCAAATTAGCTCATTTCCTCTTGGTTTCTTATTTTCAAACACCTAAAATTTTACAAACAAACAAATAAGACAAACATAAAACATTTTATTGCCATGCAAAAATAGAACTCCTAGTTTTCTAAATTTTTTTCTTTATCCCTCCACCCTGAACAGGTCTTTCATGGCCATTGAACAGTGTCCTCTTGTAACATCTTGCTTCTTAGGATCTTGGAGAGTTTGAATGCACTAGGAAAACTGACAGACCCTGCTGGTGGCTCTTTAGGGCAAGAAAATAATCCAATCATGGCAACAAAAGTAGAAAAGAAATTAAATTTGTTCATGTTGTTGAACCCTCATTTTATTGTTGAGGAAACTAAGGCCTACAGGATAATGCAACATCTTGAGCAAGCTTGAAGGACATGCCCATGAGGTTGATGGGGCCTGAGATAATATATGTCTCTTGTGAGTGAACCCTATGTCCTTGGGAAATTGTTCTGACCTCCTTTCTGCCTCTCATGAAGGAATCTATTCTGTTGGGCACATGTGCTCATGGTCCATTAGGCATTAGGAGAAGCCATTAAGCATCTACCTTGGTTTCCTCTGGGCAATGGGATCAGGTTCCATTTAGGATCGGAGCTCATAAATGAGTTGCTAAGATTTTCTGCTGTACAGGCTTCCCTAGAGCAATATCTGATGCAGAGAGGCAGGAGTATAAGCTGAAACACTGAGCAAATTTTACTCCACTGGGGCAGGGACATTCCATCAGCAGAAGCCACGAGGCATCATTTTATTACTTGAGAAGGAAGAGAATGATTTTTTTTTTCTTCGTGCAAAAAGTGTTGCAGTAGATTCTCTTGCTAAAAGAGTCATTTAAATATTACTGGTCACGTCACATTGTAGTTGTTTGGAAATAATTATATCCATATCACAGACAGTAAATAATAGATGTGCGTTCACTAACGTTTTATTCATGTTCTGTTTTAATATGGCAAACTTAGAAGTAATTTAATCTCCCAGTAAATTGAAGTGGTGGGGGGTTCTTCACACAGAAGACTGCAAGTTATTAATTCCAGGCAGTCTTCATCTTGTACAATTAGTCACTGTTTGCAGCTGGAAATGTTTTATTAATTTTCCATAGCAGTTGATTTTCCACAGTTTTCTCAGTTTAAATTAAGCAGTAAGAGCTGCTGTTTCTTCTTAAATAAATTTTCTTTCCACAAAAATACATGCCTCTGGCTATGTCAATTTTCCCATTTGATTAAAGTGCCAGCAGGCAATTAATAACTTAATGCATTTTAAAGTACTTTTGGAAAAAGTAATTTGAATAGCCAAACTTGTGTATTTGAATTGATTGTTGCAGAAGGTTTAATAGGCACTGGAAAATTCTAGAACCTTGGGAAGGACGAATGGGGCTCAGCAGCCATGTCTCAGGGACTGTGGGCTGGTCTCCATAAAAGGCCCACAGCTGGCACTGACACTTGGGAAGGGTGATGATTGCCATTTTCCAGCAGGCTAAAGAAAGAAAGGCAACCTCAACCTCCAAATGGCTTTCAAGGGGTGTGTGGAAAACTCTAGGGGCTGTGGGGGTATGGTCTGAGTAGGAAAGCAGAGAGACAGCATGGGTGAAACTTAAAGACATTTGCTAAGTAAAATGAGCCAGACACAAAAGGACATATACTATATGATTCCACTTGTATGAGGTACATAGAGTATTCAGCTTCATGGAGACAGAAGGCAGAATGGTGACTGCCAGGGGCTGGGGGAGGTGGGGACAGGGAGTTACTGTTTAATGGGTACAGAGTTTCAGTTTGGGAAGATGAAAAAGTTCTAGAGATGGATAGTGGGGATGGTTGCACAATAATGTGACTGTACTTAATGCCACTGAATTGTACATCCAAAAAGGAATGAAATGGTTTTATGTTATGTATATTTTACCACAATAAAAAAGAAAAGCAAAAAAAAAAAAATTATCGTATAACTTCGTATAATGTATGCTATACGAAGTTATTACGGTTGTTATTTTTTTAATGTTGATAATGTGACTGTACTTAATGCCACTGAATTGTACATCCAAAAAGGAATGAAATGGTTTTATGTTATGTATATTTTACCACAATAAAAAAGAAAAGCAAAAAAAAAAAAATTAAAAAGCAAAGAAGTCTTTTCTCACATTCAAGATGTGGAAGCGAGGAAGTAAGTGGTGGGTCCTCCAGTGCTAAATTCCTGATTTCCCTGGGTCTTCCGAGCCATAATCCACTGTGCTGACTGCACAGAAACCAAAAATCTGTATATCACCTGTGTGAAGGGGATCAGTGAATGGCTGAACAAACTTCCGCGCTGGTGTGGGTGCCATGGTGATGGCCACGGTGGAGAGAGGCAAACCAGAGCTCAGGAGGAAGGGACATCCCGCAGTGCTAATACAACCAGGAAAGTCATCCTGGAGAAAGACTGTATCGTATGTTCCTTTACTCTGAAGCTGACTCAGAGGTCATAGTAAACAATAGTAAACAATAAAGGCAGGATGAAAAGTTCTGTGATCCCAGGGCCAGTTGCAACGGTGTGTGCAGACTCACAGCCCAGGATTGCATCCAGTGCTGGCGGCATTGCTTGATTCTCCAGGATATCTGTAACACCAACACACAAAATCCTGCCCCATTAAAAATTATTTGCTGAAAGAGAAAGTAATGAGGACATTCAGAACTAACTGGTTTCCTTTCTAAAAGAAAACATTCACAAAAGAAGGGAAAACATGCCATAGTGTTATCTGTAGTGAGAATTAGGGGCTTCTGTCTTAGATTGGGGCCTGTAACTGACCTCCATGTAATGGACTCAGAGCATCACCCAGCCCCTTCCAGCTGCAGGACATGTTGACAGCTGGTCAGGGCAAGCTGAGAGCTCAGCACCAGTAGCTATGCTTATGCATTCTGCTCCCACTGGTTCGTTATATTCCTCCTGAGACTCAGCTGGGATTGTTTCCAAACCTGTTTACACCAGGCTATTTTAATTATGCAATTTAATTAAATATTATGTAAGCTGATGAAATGTGAGCTCACAAAGAGAGCTGTTGTTTCTATGAAACCCAAGTTGAATGCCTTAGTAAAACTTGGTAAAGGTGAGCACTAAAAAAACACTACAGATGTACTAGGTATGGACAAAGTTAAGTTAAAGCTGGGGGAAAATCATAAACATTGAAAAAAAGGTTCTGAGCTTAGGTTGCTTTACAGGCGTCTTTAACTTTTTGCTTTACTTGAAAACGACTGAAACTGAAGTCATGGCTGAGGTGGCATGTCTGTGCTTTAGGGCAATAAGATGACTAGAGCTTCAGCAGACTCATTCCTAACAGTAAAGCCCTGGCTCACTGCCCAGCTGAACTGGATAAAATAACTTTCATCAAAGTTTGCAGCATCCAAGCAGGGATGACCAATAACAATGTTTATGACAAAACCAATAGATTGGTAGAAGCTGCTTAGTATGCTGTATTGAGAAGTATCCTGAAATTACATCTGGACTCAGTAAGCAGGAGTCCGGAATTGACAGTGTACTCCAGGGTGTGAGAGGGACACAATGAATAAAATGCTCCATATTCAGCTTGACTAATCTAGAAAAAGGTAAGTACAAATTTAAAACCAAACATTTTAACTGCTGTTTTAAGAAATTCTCTGCCAGATCTAAGCCCAGGTCTACTTTTTATTCTCATAAAAGGGCATGAGTCATCCAAAGCACCCTTGTTTCAGCCCTAGAGCCTCCCATTCACGATCAGAATGAGATGCCCCTTGCCTTGTAGAGGAGTAAACAAATTTCCACATACCCTGCTAACCTTCACCAGGACTGTCCACTGGAGAATAATCTTATACACTAGTCATCTTTCTAAGGAAAGGTCAGCAATGTTGACACCTGTGTTGGATTTCTTTTGAAGAGCTCATTCTTAGGGGCTAGCCAAATTATTAATTATATTATTCACCTGCTTGAAGAAAGTGCAAAGTGCATTTAAAAGAATGTTTTAAAGAATGACATCTTGTGTGCGGGAGATGGTGTTGAATTTTTTTCCTGAAACTAAGCTGGCATGTTCCTGACAGCCTAATGTAGATATTGAATCAAGTTCGTGGTCTCAGGAGAGAAGGGAGTGGTGATTTATGTTGTGGGTATCAGTTTTTCACACATCTAACAGTGTGATCTGCACCAGCTGAGGGCTTCAATTCACTTAGTGCAAGAAGAAATGGCAGCTGAGTTGCATTGATTAAAAAAAAAAGTCATGAAATAATGAGATTAAAGTCAGCACCATTTATTGCTGAGAATGAGAGGGTGAGTTTAATATTTGCCACATTTATTATCAAGCTTCAGAATATAAGAATGGGTTTGTCTTCTAGAGGCCTTCTGAGAGGAGGAAGGGGAATTTAAAACTGTCAGATCATTTACCCCTTCGGAAAACTTCCTTTATCTAGGCTTTTTCTCAGTTTTATGCCTTACTTCTTTGGCTATTCAATTTAGGTGTGTTTTGTTGTTGTTGTTTTGTAGATTTTTCTACAAAAGAAGGTCTATTAGACATACCTGAGTGTATCAACAAGTTTTTTTTTTCCTAATTTAAAAAATTTCTTTTACTTTTAATTGTACATATTTGTGGAGTATAGTGTGTTGTTTCAATAATACATGCAATGATTCACTTAATGTAGATAGCATATCTATCATCTAGACATTTATCTTTTCTTTGTGGTGATTATGGTCAAGACCCTCTTTTCTAGCTATTTAGGGATGTACAAATGCTATTAACTCTAGTCAGCCTAGAACACCAGAATTTATTCTTCCTGTCTACCTGTAACTTTGTACCCATTAATACAACTCTTCCCCACTCCCCCGTCCCCTTCCCTTTCCAGAGAACCATTATTCTACTCTCTACTTCTATGTTTTCTCTCTCTATATATATATATATTTAATTCCACATATGAGTGGGATCATGCAGTATTTGTCTTTCTGTGCCTGGCTTACTTCACTTAACATGATGGTCTCCAGTTCCATCCATGTTGCTGAAAATTACAGCATTTCATTTTTTTATATAGCTGAATAGTATTCCATTGTGTATATATACTACAGTTTTTAAATTTTATTTATTTATTTTTATTTTTTATCTACTCATCCATTGATGGGCATTTAGGTTGATACCATCTCTTGGCTACTGTGAATAGTGTTGCAATGAACACATGAGTTCAGGTGTCTCTTCAATGTATTGATTTCATTTCCTTTGGGTATATATCTAGAAGTGGGATTGCTGAGTCATAAGGTAGCCCTACTTTCAGTTTTTTGAGAAGCTTCCATACTGTTTTCCATAATGGCTATATTAATTTACATTCCCACCAACAATGTGGGAGAGTTCCCTTTTCTCCACATCCTCTCCAGTATTTCTTATTTTCTGCCTTTTCGATAATATTCTAACTGGAGTGAGATGATGTCTCACTGTGGCTTTAATTTGCATTTCCTGTTCAGTAGCCATGCTGAGCATTTTTACATGTGCCTGTTGGCCATGTATATGTCTTCTTTTGAGAAATGTCTGTTCAGGTCCTGTGCCCATTTGTTACTTGGGTTATTTGTTTTTTTGCTGTTGAATTGTTTAAGTTCCTTATACATTCTGGATATTAGCCCCTTGTCCGATGCATAATTTACAAATACTTTCTCCATTCTCTAGGTTGTCTCTTTGTTGATAGTGTCCCTTGCTATGCAGAAGCTTTTTAGTTTGATGTAATTCTATTTGTGTATTTTTGCTTTAGTAGTCTGTGCCTTTGTAGTCTTGTTCAAAAAAGTACTGCTCACTCCCATTTCATGTGGTGTCTTCTTCTAGTAGTTTGATAGTTTCCTTTATGTCTTCTTCTAGTAGTTTTATAGTTTTGGGTCATACATTTAGGTCTTTAATCCATTTTGAATTGATTTTTGTGTACAGTGAGAGATAGGGGTCTAGTTTTGGTCTTCTGCATGTGGATATCCAATTTCCCCAACACCATATATCGAAGAGGCTGTCCTTTCCCCAATGTATATTCTTGGCACCTTTGTCAAAAATTGGTTGGCTGTTAATGTATGGATTTATTTATGGGATTTCTATTCTGTTTCACTGGTCTATTTGTTTTTATGCCAATACCATGCTATTTTGGTTACTATAGCTTTATAGTATATTTTGAAGTTAGGTGGTATAATGCCTCCAGCTTTGTTCTTTTTGTTCAAGATTGCTTTGGCAATATGGTGTCTTTTGTGATTCTATACCAATTTTAAGATTGTTTTTCCTATTTCTGTGAAGAATGTCACTGATATTTTGATAGGAATTATGTTGTAACTGTAGATTGCTTTCAGTAATATGGACATTTTGATAATATTAATTCTTCCAGTCTATGAATAGGAGATATCTTTTCATTTATTTATGTCTTCAATTTCTCTCACCAATGTTTCATGGTTTTCATTGTAGAGATCTTTCACCTCAGTTACATTTACTGTTAGGTATTTCATTTTTTTTGATAGCTTTACAATAGCTATGGGATTACTTTCTTGATTTTTTTTTCAAATATTTCATTTTTGGCATATAGGAATGCTACTGATTTCTGTATGGTGATTTTGTATCCTGACACTTTACTGAATTCATTTATTAATTCTAGCAATTTTTTGGACTCTTTAGGGTTTTCATATATACAATCATGTCATCCGCAAATAGGAATAGTTTGAACTCCTGCTTTCTAATTTGGATGCCCTTTAGTGCTTCTCTTACCTTGTTGTGCTGGCTAGAACTTCTAGTACTATGTTGAATAAGAGTGGGGAAAGTGGGCATCCTTGTCTTTTTCCAGATATTAGAGGAAAAGCCTTTGACTTTTGTCAGTTTAGTATATTAGCTGTGATTTTGTTGTAATGGCTTTTATTGCTTGAGGTACATTCCTTCTATACCTAATTTGTTGAAAGTTTTTATCATGAAAGGGTGCTGAATATTATCAAATGCTTTTTTTCTGCATCTATGGAAATGATCATATGGTTTTTGTCCTTCATTTTGTTGATGTGATGTATCACATGTATTGAAATGCATGTGTCAAACCATTCTTGCATCCTGGGATGGAATCCCACTGGATCATGGTGAATGATCTTTTTTTTTTTTTGATCTTTTTAAGGTGGTGTTGGCTTCAGTTTGCTAGTATTTTGTTGAGAAATTTCTCATCTGTGTTTATTAGGGATATTGGTCTGTGGTTTTCTTTTCTTGTTGTTTCTTATTCTGGTTTTAGTATGATGGTAATGCTGGCCTCATAGAATGAGTTTGGAAGTATTCCCTCCAGTTCAATTTTTTGGAAGTTTGAGAAGAATTTGTATTAGTTCTTTAAATGTTCGATAGAATTTGGCAGTGAAGCCATCTGGTCCTGGGCTTTTCTTTGTTAGGAGACTTATTATTTCTGCTTCAATTTCATTACTCGTTATTATTCTATGTGGATTTTCTAATTCTTCATGATTCAACCTTGGTAAGTTGTATGTGTTCAGTAACTTATCCATTTCTTTTAGGGTTTCCATTTTGCTAGTGTATAGTTGTTCATAATAGTCTGTTATGATCCTTTGTATTTCTGTGGTATTAGTCTCGTTTTTCATTTCTGATTCAATTTATTTGAGATTTTATTACTGATTTAATTTACTTGAGTCTTCTCTCTTTTTTCTTCTTCATTAGTCTAGCTAAAACTTTATCAATTTTGTTTATCTTTTAGAAAAATCAAAAATCTTTGTTTCCTTGATCTTTTGTATTATTTTTTTAAATCTCTAATTCATTTATTTCTGCTCTGATCTTTGTTATTAATTAATAACAAAAACTTCTATTAATTTTGGGTTTGGTTTATTCTTTTTTCCTAGTTCTTTGATGTGTAACATTATGTTTATTTGAAGTCTTTCTACTTTTTGATGTACGCATTTATTGCTATAAACGTCTCTGTTAGAACTGCTTTTGCTGTATCCCATAGGTTCTGGTGTGTTTTGTTTTCATTTTCATTTGTCTCCAGAAACTATAAATTTTCTTTTTAATTTCTTCTTTGACCCTTTCATTGTTTAGGAGCATGTTATATCAACAAGTTTCTAAGTTCTAGATCTCTGAGAAAATCTGTCCCAGCTTTCCCTACCTTACAAAAAGATTTAGGGCCGGCCCAGTGGCACACTGGAGAGTGCGCCACTTGGGAGAGTGGCGGCGCTCCCGCCGAGGGTTCGGATCCCATGTGGAGACCGGTTCTCACTCACTGGCTGAGCGCGGTGCGGGTGCAACACCGAGGGTTGCGATCCCGTTGCCGGTCCCCGGTACGGGTGCGACACTAAGGGTTGCGATCCTGTTACCGGTCAGTAAAAAAGACAAAAAGGAAAAAAAAAAGATTTATGTAAATTAACAGATAATAGAACCATAATGAACTATAAAAAGAAGACATATCTGTTAATATTAGCTTTGGCTGTATGACTAAAACAAACAAAGGCTTAAATGAAATGGTGTCTTTCTTTCATAAAAGAAGTCAAGGCCATAACATCATGTTGTAAACATGAAATATACACAATAAAATTTACTAAAAAAAAAAGAAGTCAAGGGAAGGTAATCCTGTGCTGGTACAGTAGGTCCATGGTTATCAAGGACTAGGTACCCCAGCTGCTGTGCCATCTTTGTGTCGTGCTCCAAAACAGCTGCTCAAGTTCCAGCCATCATATCCTCCTTCCAGGCAGAAGGAAGAAAAAAAGAAGAGTATCCCCCTCACATTGAGGATACATCTCGAAAGTTGCCCATAACATTTATTATCACATGTCATTGGCCAAACTTTTGTCATTTGACTATACCCAACTGCAAGGAAGATTAAGGAGTGTATTCTTTTGACTAGATGACAATGTGTCTAGCTAAAAATTAGGGGGGTTTGTTACTAAAGAAGGCAAGAATGAATATTGGAGGTAATAGCATTCATGCCCCAAGATTCTATAATCTGTGAGGATAATTTTAGAGAAGGCAATTTTTGTACTTACCTTCAAATTCCCTTGTAGGTACTTGGGGAACATGTGTATTGGAACTAATAGATTCTTTAGAGGGAAACAGTCTGTGGTTTCTTCACTAGACCTTTGTAGAACACTAAATGATCATCTCACTACCACTGCCTCCCACCAGACATGAAATGTTTTGTCTATTTCAAGGGGGGCAAGTTTAGAGCTTTGTCAAGTTTTACTGTGCTTCCTAGGGGAGTCTCTAGGAACATCCCTGTTCTACCACTCCATCCCCAGAAAATTTATAGACAAAGAATTGATGATCTCTTATTTTTCAACACTAAAAAGGAAAATAAAAGAGAATATTACAAATTACTATCTATTTGTTGAAAAAGTTTAGAAGTAAAGTCATTATCAATAATATGTAGAATATAGGAGGGTTGCCATTTCTTTCTGCCATCTTTGAGTGTTTGTGTATGTTTTTTCTTTTGGGGGTATTCCCCTCCTTTCCTCCCTCTTCCTTTCCTCCTTCTTTCCCTCCTTTTCTCCTTTTCTTCCTTCCTTTCCTCCATTCCTTCCTTCCCTTCCTTCTTTCCTCCCTATCCTCTCTCCCTCCCTTCATTTTTTCCTGCCTTCCTTCCTTCTTTCCTTCCTTCCTTCCTTCCCTCCCTCCCTAAATTATCACAAAAGAATTAGTCAGAGTTAGTGCATAATTCCTGAAAAACGCAAAAGCTTCAAACCTCTGGTTCTTCAGTTGCTGATGCGGCAGAATGCCCATACTTTGGGTAGCAGGAGACAGCTGTCTACTGCAGGCTCTGGCTCTGGGCCTCCCATCCAGGCCTCTTCCATTGCCTTTGTCCCTATTCCACTGCCAGCAAAGGCTACTTTGAGGAGAACATCTTCTTTCTGATTTTCCTAAGGATTTTATCTGCTGTGTTATGCCCCTGACAATTTCCCCTGAGCTCCCTTGCATTGATTCCTGAAGAAATCATCAATATCTAAGCTTTTTTCTTTATTCCACATGTTTGCAAATGTTAACGTGCTTGCAAATGTTAAGCATGGGGTAACTTTTCTGAAAAGTTAAATGGAAAAGGTGAGTTAGGCTATTGGATGTATAATGCCCTTTACTCTTGGTTGAGGAAAGAGCATTCTAAGCAATAATTTTAAATCCTTTCCAATGAGTACCTTGAGGCAATGAAAGGAGTAGAAAAAAGCAAGCTCAGTGGAGAGCATTAAGCAATTATCATTGAAAATTATTTAAGCTTAAATAACTAAAATTATTTTATAAAATCATATGAAGTACTGGAAAGGATTCTGCATGGTCATTTGCTTTCTCGTGTAGAAGTTGAAGAGGTCAGCAAAATGTTGAATTCTAAAAGTGACAACTTAGTGAATTAATATAGATTTGGGGGTAGCATTAAATACCTGAAGTCATTGCTGCAAATGGATTGGCAAATGAGATTAAACAATATTCAGTGATACAAAAACTTAGTAAAACAAAAGCATTGAGTCTTGCACAAATGATGACCTCTCCCCCCACTTCTTTTGCCGTAAAATGAACACTTTGAAGCATTTATAGAGAACCACTAGAACACAGGACTCTGGAGCCTGACCACCCAAATTTCAATCACGGTTCTGCCACTTGAGCTGTATGCCCTTGGGTAAGTCAAATAAGCACTCTGTGCCTCAATTCCTCATTCCTAAAATAGGCACAGTGTGTGAGTTACTAGTGTAAGTGCTCAGGAGAGGGCCTTGCACACAGGAAGCAGTGTATGTCAGCTATTTATGTTTGTTACACTTCTATTTGTTTGTTGAATAGCTCTGTCTTTGCCCCAGCTGTCTTTGGAACTGAGCTCAGGAGGAACTGCACTCATCAGCATGCAGGATGCTCATGTCCCATTGCTCCTCACCATTCATGGAATGTGGGGGAAATTATGCACATTTATGCAGGAGGAGGGGAAGGGTCTGTCTTCTCATCTCACTCCCACTGCTCAGGGTACTCCATTCTGTGTAAGGAGGCCAGTAGTTGCCTGTTCTTACCCTCAGGAATCCATCCAACAGGGACTGATTGAGCACCTGCCATGTGCCAGCCCCCGGTGAGGCACTGGTGCTGCTGAGATCAACAGGCGCTATCTGCTCTGGAGGCCACAGTGAGACACACAGTGTGAGACAAGCAAATAGAGGCAGGCACAAAATGACATGAGAGCCCACGGAATGCACCAATTGGGCCTTGGCAGGATCAAGAAAGACTTTGCCCAGGAGGTGACATATTTAATTGAATACTGTAGAGTTAATGAATTAAGGAAACCACCGCTGTGGCACCTAGAAGAGAGCCTGGCATATTAAAGATGTTCAAGAAAAGTCTAATATAAAGTGAAACACCAAGTGAATATCTTGGAGGTGAATGTGATGCAGGCAGGGCAGAGAGAGGAATGGAAAGGCCCCACAGTGGAAGGACAATCAGCAGCTACTTCTATCAAAAGAAGGGTGGAGGTCCTGGGGTGGGAAGCTGCGGGCCGGGGAGATGTGGGCCCCTCTGAGGCTTCTGCTCTACAGTGCAGGCTGTAGGTGGCATCCTTGACTCAGAGCCCTCTTCAGCCCTTGTCCCGATCTCCTCTGCCTGTCTTTGCTCTTTATGAGGCAGCTTTTCCCTAATGCCTTTTGCAGAGCAGGGTCAGTCACACATTTATCTTTGTAGCTCCAGAAGCAGAGAGCAGGCATCGCTACAGGTTCAAGGTTTGATGTGGTTATCTATACCCTGGTTTCTCATGCCACTCGCTCCTCTTTCTAGAAAGGGAAAAATATATTTCTTCAGACCTTTACCTACCAGCAGATGAATTAGCTACAATTCTCAACAAGTGATAACAGATGAATATATTGCAAATTCCAGGGAACAGCCCTGTAATTTAACAAAGTCCTTCCAAAGCCATGATTCTCTCAGCCTTTGCCACACACTGGAATCACCTGGAGAGATTTCCAAACTACTCCTTCCTGGTCCCACCCCCAAGAGATTCTAATGTATTGGTGTGGGGCACAGTGTAGACATTGGGGATTTTTAAAAGCTCCTCCAGGGATTCTGGTGTGCTGTCAGGGTTTAGAACCACTGTTCTGGAGACACCAACATCTGACGGAAGAGTCTTCAAGCATCCTCACAAGATGGTCTGGGGGCAGGTGGGCATTGAGCCACATGCTCTGAGCTGGATTAAAAGGTGGCTCAGCAAAATAGCTGCTTAAGACCCTGCTAAAGTGTCTCTAGAAATATGAGGAGTTGGGGAAACTATACTCACTAGAACACTTTCCAGGGAGAGAAATTCAATTGGTTGGAAGGAATTCTTCGTTAAATAGCTTTAAGTGTGAAATGTTTGGAACCACAAAGAGCATGCTGTGAAAGACGATGGAGGGCTGATAAACTGTCTTCTAGGAAGAGCAAGCTCAGTTAACCATGAGAATTTTGTTTTGCTGGGTGGGAATTAGAAGTTTGGGGCCAAAATTGTAATTGTTATCACCCGCAGTTGGTGTTCTCCAGCCTTCCCTGTTTAAGCCATCAGCCTTTCCTACATATTGAACAAAAATGTAAAAAAATATCAATGTGAAAGGGATCCAAGTTATTAAGTTCTCTTGTCTCAGCCTGGACCTGACCATCAGCTCCTCTGCCTCTGAATAAAAAAGCCACCGGTCCAGGTTCTGCCTCCTGCAAAGACGGGAATGTCCAGCCCAGGCTGCTATTTGATAATGAAGGGAAAGTTCAAAAGAATGCTTCCTTCTGAAATAGCAGTTTTATTACAACGATTATAAAATCTCTAGGAAACTTAGATTTAGTTTTTTAATTATGCAGTTATATTTTTGTCAACATGAGTGTTTTATTTAAAAAAAATTTACTTCTATTTTTAGTCTATTCTTAACCTTTCCTATATGTAAGTGAAAGGATAGGTTACCTGAAAAGGGATCTTGATGGGAAAGGAGCATCTTTATAGCAATTAGTCAGATGACCAGGCAATAAACACCTGGAATCCCCAGTGGAGAGCCATCAGAGCTCTCATAGCTGCCATCGAAAGTCAACCTGGTACCTGGATGCAACCACACAGCTAGTGCATTTGCAACATCATGACCCATTTGCTTGGGGCACATATCATACCAAGTCACCTGATTCATCAGGCACTTATTTAAGACCAAGCCCAGGGTAGGTGTTGGGCAGATGTGGTCTCTCCCTTCTAGGAGCTGATAATTTTAATGGGGAGAGAAGGTACATTTTCTCGTATGAAGCAGTTAAGTAGCAAACTATATCTCAGCCTAGACTGATACAACATAGAACATGTACCTATATTTTAACTCAGTTCTTTCTTCTGCAGAATGAGATAATGACACTTATCTACAGGATTGTTGCTAAGTGACATAACTATATATATTATTGAAAGAAAATATTTCAGCACCTGAGCATGTAGTAACAGCTCAAGAAATATTACATCCTTTCCATCTGTTGATCAATGGGATTAAAGATAATCTGGTCTAGTATATTCATTTTAGAGATGAGAAACTGAGACCCAGAGAGGTAAAATGACTTGCTCAAAGTCACACAGCTAGAAAGAAAGGAACTCTGTTTTTCTTTGGATTTCTCAGAAAGTGATTGCCAGGGCTCTTCGAAATTCCACATTGCCCTCTAAAATGAGTGTCCCAGAACAATGGCCCAAGGTCGTTTAAATGTCAAAATACAAGTTCCCCACCTAAGTTTAAAGCCACATTCATCTGTTTTCAGTTGAGAAAGCTGCTAATGGCTCTTACCATGCCTTTCCCAGTTGAAACATAGAACCAAAACATTTGCAGCCTCAGGATTCCCTCCTACTGTTTGTAGATCAAACACAAACAGAAGCAGTGGGAGGCTGGGCCATCTCTAACTGAGAGAATCAATATCAATGAAACAGACAAAATCCCAAAATCTCAAAATAATGAAAACAAAGATATCCAAGTAATAAAATCTGCTAGAATCACAAAGACAACACAACTCCGATCTCAGCTGGCTCAAAGAAACTGTCCATTAACAAGGGATTAACACAAGGGAAGTACACAACCAGTCAATAGGAAACGAAAACATTTCACACAGCCTAGTTGCATTTGCGCCCTCCCTAGGATTATAGATGAGGATGTGTTGAGATGCTGTGGTTCTGACTATAGAAAGAGTCTCCAGAATCCATCAGCCATGTGGCAACGTAAAGAAACACCCTGAACTGATATGTGTTGGACTGAAAATTCGGAACTGACAAGCCAAAAGATGAGACAAAGCACTCATAAACTGCCCTTTTTAGACTTGTTCATTGTAATTTTCAGCAGACCCTTGGAAAGAGTCTGTCTTTTAAAATATGGACTTGAGTCAAAGTTCCCAAATACCAAAGCTTTGGGGGTGGAGGGATGAGCAAAAAAACCAAAAACAAATTAAAAAAACATACACACACAAAACCAAAACCTAAATTGTGAAATAAAATTTTATTAGCTTATTATAAAATAAGTAAAATGGCACTTTTATGCCCTGTATGAAGGCAATGTGGGTACTATGTTTATGTTCCTCCAAAATTCATGTCGAAACTTAATCCCCAAAGCGTTATTATTAAGAGGGGTGGCCTTTGGGGAAGTGTTTAAGTTATGAGTGCTCCACCCTCATGAATGAGATTAATGCCGTTATAAAAGAGGCCTCAGAAAGCTGCCTGGTCCTTCTGTCTCTTCCACCATGTGAGGACACAGCAAGAAGGCGCCATCTTGTAAGCAGAGAGAGAGCCCTTACCAGACACTGCATCTTTGCCAGTAGCTTATAGCTAAAGGGCCATACTTCACATATGGCAGATCAGGATATGTCGTCAAATATTTGGTCTACAATGGGACAGAATATTTAAAATTGGAACTGCCCCAGAAAGTCTGACTCATTTGCAAGGGTTTCCTTATGATGGACTCTATTGCTGTCTCAGAGGAAAGTCATGTTTATGATGGCTTCTCTAGCTCCTTGCTCAGTTCTGTAATCGGGGGTCTACCTCATCAAATGCTATCCCCGAAAATCCTTTTCCCCATAGCTTTCATGTCTACGTGTGTATATACAGGCTCACACACAATCATCCATTTGTTTTGCAGTTACTAACACTTCTGACTTTATCTACCAGCATCCCAGGTCTCCTATGGAGAAAATGTGATTTTAGCAAGGACATGAAGCTTAGTCCCAATAACTTGCTACTTAAAGGGAAAGGATTTGAGGTAGATCTTTGGGGCTAAAATCATATTGATAAAAGCTTAGATGGAGGAAGAGACAGAGCAGTTTTGAAATTGTTTTCTATATCTAGCTGTTGGAGAAATCTTTTTGTGTAAGTTGTCTCCAAACCTTTTTAAAACATCACTTAGCAAAGTGGTAAGGCTTAACAGTCCTGCTTTTTTTTTTTTTTTTCAATTTCACTAAACAGAGACTATTTTAATGTGCAACTGAACTGCAGTCGATTGTGCTGCATTCACCATCATCCACAGGGAATTATAAGGAAAGTGTGCACACGGGAAGATACCCACACTCTGTTTGGTCATATTTCAACATGGTGCCTTAAGTCAACAATCCTCAGATGCTCCTATGTGCCAGTCACTGGGAATGTGGTAAGTAGGATAGGGTTCTTAGGAGGCTGGAAAGCATTTAAGACGTGAGTATGGGTTTGGGAATCAGACCACCCTAGAATCCAATCCCAAAGTGATAGATACTATAGTTATGTGCCTAATCATTCTCCCCTTATTCCTTGCTAAAAGAAATCTGCTCTAGATGCTTTATTCAAATAAAAATGCTGTTCCTGCCCATCCCTGCAGAGGTAGCCGTGAGATACGTTTTGGCCAGTGAGATGGTGGATGGGATTCTGGGGAAATTTTTAATTATGAGGAGTAGCCTGAACTGTCAAGCTTCTTTGCCCCTGCTAAAGGTGTACAGTCATAGGGAAATAATAAATCCAAGGACAAAAGCCAACACACGATGAAGGGCAGAGTGGAAATACACAGAGAGCTCGGGCCCTTGGGATCTTTGATCCAATACAACCCTAGACTGCCTCCTCATGAAGTCTTGTTGCATGAGCCAAATAAATTCCAACTTGTTTAAGCCACGAGCTGTCAGCTATTCTATTAGGTACAGCCGAAGGCATTTCTGAATGATAAACTAATGATGTCTTTCAGCTTCATTTTCCTTATCTGCAAAACAGATCTAATCTTTACCAACTTTGAAGCTTTGCTATAAAGCCAAGTTATTTTATGTATAGTTGGTAGGCAATGCCTGACTCATTGTAATACTAGGAGACTATTTTTATTATTTATTATTATTATTAATAAGATTGAAATAAATATTTTTTATTCTCTGGGAAAACTTAAAGGAGAACTAATCTTTTCCTGAGGTGGGGACTGTTTTCTGGGCAAAGTGCTAAAGGCCATATTGGGATGGGAACCAGGTGACTGAGCTTAGCTCTATAAGGACCCTCACCTCGACTGGATGGTCTATAAATAGTCAATATCTAAAAACTATGTCCTTCTATTCTTACTTTAGGAGATTTCTCTGGCTTAATACTAATGCATGCTAGCTGTTTCGAATACTTAGAGAGCAAGCTGTTGCTTTGTTTATAGTAAAACCAAATCCCTTGGCTGCACTTCACTCCTGAGCAGCAGTCACATGAGCAAACAGCAAAATTAGCATCTAATAGATCATTTCATGAAAACACAGAGAAACATTCTTTGGATACACAGAATTTTGCCTCCAAACACTGAGCTTCCTTTTTTTTTTTTTCTTTTTCTTTCTTTTTGGCCATTTTTTTTTTCTGAGTATATAAAATTGTCCTAATTCTAATATTTTTAGTGTTTGTTACATGCATTTAGCCTTCAATTTTGTGGACAAAATGCTCAGTTGTTGCTCATTTTTTTAACCTGTAAATTAGTTTTAGTTGAAGCCTATTGATATTTTCACCCAGCCCAGTCAATATATAGGGGTTTAAAAATATATCCTGTATAGTAATTTAGAGCATTCTCTCCAACATTCATCACAGCAGCAAGATACTGGGGATTACTGCATAACACAGTTCAATAACTTAATAGTGAAAACTCTTTTTCTGAACTTCATGTAAGCAAATTCATAATGCTAGTAAATGAAGGCTGAGATTCAGTCAGGGCCAGGAAAAAATACACCTGTTGGTCAGGGGCCTGCGTGAGGAGTGATAATTAAAATAAATAGCTACAATGAGTCTCTTGGTCAAAGTAGAGGTTTTCCATACTACAAAGATTTCAACCATTTCTGAATATTGTTTCCCAGTTCTCTAGAGGAAGGTCTATGCCAGCATCATCCAATAAAAATATAATGTGAGCCATAAATAGGAGCTATATATGTAATTAAAAATTTTCTTAATAGTCAATTTTTTTTAAAAAAGTAAAAAGACAAAGGTAAAATTAATTTCAGTAATATATTTTACTTAACCCAAAAATATAACCAAAATATTATCATTCCAACAGGTAGTCAATATAAAAATTAATGATTCAGATCCCCATACTGGCCAGTCACCAAAAAAAAAAAAAAAAATAGTAATAACTAATTAAATATTTTTACATTCTTTTTTCCATACTAAGTTTTTAAAATCTGGTGTGTATTTTACACTTACAGCATATCTCAGTTCAGGCTAGCCACATTTCACGTGTTCAATAGCCATATGTGGCCAGTGGCTAACATTTTAAACAGCTGTATTGCAAGGCTTAAAATTTTATGTGCTGCCTTGACATCTTTGAGTTTCATGGGGCCCCCATAACTTCATTATGAGTTCTCCTGAACCCCTTCCCAACCCAGCAGGAAAGGCTCCCTACCTTGCTAGTTCCCCTGGCTGCCAGACCAGCTGCTCCTCACCCAGTCCTTAACCTAATGAGTCACTTCTCTGCCAGCATGTGGAATTATTCCAACAGGCCAATCACATCCCCCTGTGAGAACCAGGAGTCATCTTGCCATCTTGTTACTACAAAGCCAGCCTTCCACAGCCTCTGCTGTTCACTTTGCTCCTGAGTACCGCCCCTGTGTGGCCCTGCATTGTATGTGGTGTCCTCCTACCTCCCATAGGTGTGTATGGGACTAATAAAACTGCTGTCAATCTCATCTATCCAGTGTCTAGTGTCATGTATTCAGACCTCCCCAGAACCCTAGGGCAGGACTCCCTCCCGCACCCACAAGGTGAAGAGGACGCAAACAAAACAACAGCATTGGTCCATAATTTTTAATAGCTTTGTAGTTGATTTTAAAAAACCTGGAAGAATTTGGACTTATCTCTTAGCTTCCTACATTTACATTGTCTAAAGAAGTTTAATTGTAGCTCTGTCTGTAATTTGTTTTCTTATTTTATTAATACTTTCAGTATCTCATGGTGTGTATATTTTGGATCACCTTCGTGGTTTGGGCATGTGTTAGTTCTGTATTATCTTGTTACATCATTTGGTCTTCAGCCTTCCAGCTGATGGTGACCATTAAAATCATCATTTTTAGACAATAACATTAATTCAAAGACAAAGGTCGACTCCATGACAAATCACTAGTTTAGTCTGGATAGGATGACAGATACTTGGTAAGTGTGCTGTCACGGCTTTCCCTGTGCCTGTGGCAAGATCGCCAAGCCAGCTCTCCACCTCAGAATCCTCTCGGCATTCGAGATAAAACCTAATTGTCATCTCCTGTGTAGAGACTCTGAGCTGTCCTTGAGCCACCTTCTTGATCTCTAATCTATATCCAGTGATCAGGGGTTGCCTTTTCACCCCCACCCCAACCATTCTACCTGCAAAACATCTTTCGAATATACAGTTGTCCTGCAGTATCTGTGGGGGATTTGTTCCAGGACACCTTGTGGTACCAAAATCCTCAGATGCTCAAGTCCTGTACATAGAATGACATATTATTTGCACATAATCTATGTATATCCTCCTGTATATTTTAAAATCATCTCTAGATGACTTGTAATATCTAATACAATGCTAACACATCACTTCACTTACATGTGTTCAACATAGTACTTGCTGCACAGCAATTTTAAGTTTTGCTTTTAGTGGCTTTGTGTAATTTTTTTCTGAATATTTTCTATGCTTGGTTTGTTTGAATCTAGGTATGCAAAACCAATGCACAGATACAGAAGGCTAACTGTATATCCTTTCTTGTTCACAAACATCGTGCAATCTCTAATCCAGGTCTTCCTCATGTCCACGGTGGTCTATCAGGCTCATGTTCCAATGGGTGTCTCTGCCTCTAGGCTCTCTAGGTTTCCTCCATCCTCCAGCCTGCTGCCTACACGATCCAAAACTCTGATCTCATTTATGACTGTTTGTCTTAAACACCTCCAACTGCTCCCCACTGCTACCTGCTAATATCCAAATCTCTTAGCCTGATAACTAAGATCCTTAACAATTAAGCCCCAATCTGTCCTTTCATTTTAATCTTCAGCTACCTCTTCTCATTTATCCCCATTCCAAACTATTTCCCATATTCCAGACAACCCCTAGCATCCTCATCCCATGGTATCTTTATGGAAGCTGCTCTCTACTTGGCTTGGTCCTAATTCCCACCTAAAAGAAAAGATAGGGAGATTTATTGACCTTATTAAAGGAAAATCACACATTATAATGTGAGATACTTTTCCTGAGGGAGACTATTTGAAGCTAGTAGACCCCTGTGTCCCTCACTAAGTCCTACCAAGGACCCCAAAAGCTGTTGTAGAATTGCGCCTTCAGTTCAGGAGACATTGCCAGCCACAATCCCTTGAGATATGAGCAACCCAAACAAGGTAGAGTTTCGATTTCACTCATTCAAAATACCAAAATAGATAATATAGTTAAAAAGAAACCAGCCTTCCAAAAGACAAGTTACATGTAACTTCATAGTGTCTAGGCCCTAATCAATAATAGACAGGAAGTTGAGAAAAAGATATGACACCATAGAGAACTTAATTTTAGTTGATTTAGTAACTGGTTAAGTAAGTGATTAGTCAATTAATTAATTAGTTAATTAAAATATTAAAGCAAAAGTCTGCTTTTATGGGGCTGTTCTCTGCCTGCATTTCAGATATGAGGCCTTTGGCAGAGGCCCGCGGGCAGGACAAATGGCAGGGCACCAAAGGACACCACCAGCGTTCCCTCACACTGGCTGTGCACACGTGCATTCAGCCAGCCGTGCCAGTGGTGGAAAGTCTGCAAGCCAGAGGTAGCCCTGAGTCAGCAGCTCCCAACAGGTTTATTTGTGTGATTTGCTTTATCAGTAAAAGTAACTGTAAGAAAAAGTTCATCTATAAACACGTGGTGAAATTATAATTGTAGGTAACTTCATATAGTTTGCGGAGGCTCAACTTTGTGGGAAAGGACCCAGTGGCAGTACAGCATGGACAACAGATCCCAGCATTCATTGAGAAGGGCCATACGTCCTGGCTTTACCCATTATTTGAGGCCTCAGTTTTCTCATCTTTAAAATGCAGCTAATAAATTAATTAGCTCCTGGAATTTGTAAAAGAAGTAATGAAAAAATCCACATTATGTACTTACACAGTATATGTAAATGTACTGTTTATTTATGTTATTATGTAAATGTAACATGCTTATTTTTATTTCTGTCACAGAAATTTGTCTCAGAGAGAAAACTGTCTCTGATTGTAAAAATACTTTAATCAACACCTGCTACAGAATACGAGACCTCAAGAGTCTCTTTTTGGATTTTTGCTTGATTTTCTACATCATGGGAATACACCGTGTGCAACAATCCTGCCAGTGATTAGAGTGAGAGGGTAGAGGTATCTTGGTATCTCCAGTGCCTGGCACCTAACACAAGGGTACTTTAGGAAGTTCATGGAAAGATTCCTATTGTCTTTCAATTCTATCTTTCTGTGAATATTCTGAAGTACCCTCATGGAAGCGGAAGGCTTCCCTATCCACAGGATGGTGACTAAACATCTACTGTTAGACTTTCATTTCCCTCGTCAATTATTTACCCACATTTTTCAGCCTGGAGAAATTTTGGATTTTTTCCCTGAAAACAGGTGCTTTAAACAGAAGTGTAGGGAAAGAAGCCACACCAGGGAGAAGAAGTGGACCAAAACACATTTCTCACACTTTCCCACTCCCTGAGGCCAGTGCCGGGAAAATGATCATCTAAACAACAAGGAAGAAAGGAGTGTTTATTGAGTGTATACCATACACAGGTACTTTGCTGGTACTTTATATAATAATAATAATAATAATAATAATAATAATAATAATAATAATAATAATAATAATAATAATAATAATAATAATAATAATAATAATAATAATAATAATAATAATAATAATAATAATAATAATAATAATAATAATAATAATAATAATAATAATAATAATAATAATAATAATAATAATAATAATAATAATAATAATAATAATAATAATAATAATAATAATAATAATAATAATAATAATAATAATAATAATAATAATAATAATAATAATAATAATAATAATAATAATAATAATAATAATAATAATAATAATAATAATAATAATAATAATAATAATAATAATAATAATAATAATAATAATAATAATAATAATAATAATAATAATAATAATAATAATAATAATAATAATAATAATAAAATCAGCTATTATTTATTAAATAATCATTTTCCAGGCATTGAACTAATTGTATGTATATATTTTTTTCAGTTCATTCTCACAACAATATTAGAAGAACTTAGGTAGTTATCTCCATCTTACAGAGGAGAAGGTGAGGCTCAGAGAGGCTAAATAATTTGCTCAAGGTCACACAGCTAGTTTTCTAATTCCAGCTGGAGCTGCCTGACTCCAGGTTGTCTGTACGCTCTTTTCTGTGCACCATGGTACCTCTTTAGAGGAAAAGACCTCCATGGGAAACACCACTATTTCCTATTAATCTTCATATGCCCAGTCTAGTAGAGTTCCTCACTCAAAGTAGGTGCTCAGTAAATGCTTATAGAATGCATAAAAATAGAGGAAAAAATTGCAGAAAGGTAGGTATGGAGTGTTAACATATTGCAAACTGAGCAAGAGAAAGAAATGGAGAAGGGACATGTGAGTGTCCTTCAGAATTCAGAGTGACACCATGCAGCATGCTGCACCACTTTTGGCTGGCTACATTTAATGATGCTCGTACCTAATTTACATGATCAGAAGTAAAGTCAACTGCAACGACCATCATTTTGTGAGCCTGGTTGGGCTCTTCATACCTGCTGGTTTCCATTAAATGCTGTTTAGAGAAATAATTGTGTGACTCTGCCCTGTTGGCATTAAATATAAATCATCAGTTTGGCTGCTAAAATATAAAATTCAAGGCGTGCAGAGAGACAAGCGATCTTTTTTAATTTTTTCAAGATGTTTTAAGTGAAGACAGGAGACACTGGATGGTTTCCTATTGCAATTTGTCACACGTGTGTGGCACGCTCTGCTGGCGGCGCTGTGCTGCCGATGTCACAGAGCCATCAGTCACGGATTACGGCCACAAGGGGTGCCGGGTTTAATCTCATTTTCGAATGAATTAATATTATTAGTTTTGACGAATTAATGGTATTAAATGTGCAAGGTTAGTATGAATTATGTCCACATCCACCTATTACTAAATGTGCCTCTTTCTTGTGCAAGAAAGCTTATTGAATCAATTCAGTGGAATCCTCTCTCTTCTCTATTTTCTAAAATGCCTCTAAAATGCCTTAGAAGACTTACAAAGATGGGCTAATATACCTGTGGACAAGTGTTTACTGATATAAATCTATACTATGGTCCTTGCTGAAAGGAACTACATAATTGAGTCAGTTACCAGAGAAAGGCATAACTTTGTGGTCGTTTATTGTATGTTCTTACAAACGTAATAATAATATACTCCATCCAAGAAAATCCTATCTTTTAGAAAAGCCTTGAGCCTCCCCACTCTCCTTTCCCCTTTACAATAAAAAAATGTGGTAAGGTGTACCCAAATCTTGGCGTTAAAAAAAATGAGAAAAAAGGGCCAGATGCTTATGAGTATCTTTTTCAATGTGCAACCATTTTTTTCCTAATCTAAGTCTAAATGAAATGCATATTGTTAGAGTCCTGTGCCAGCAAAGTTTTGGGGGAAATGATGATGAAATATGAATGAATCCAAATGATTTTTTTCTGAACAATATTTTTAATTGCTAATTTAAGGGATCTATAATGTTGAGTACTGTGAGGTACACTTATCTGTGGCACACACTGTTGCATGCAGCAGTTGTCACCTTTATTGCCTGCTTTAAAAACTCACATTTTGTTCAGGTATAGGCTAAGATGCCTTGATTTCAAGAAAGGTGGACACTTTCCCCAGGTCTGTGAGATAATCCCATTATCCTTTGCTGTGATTAGTGACCTAAATTCTGGACACTGACATGTAAGAAGAATGATGAAGTTTTCGAACCCCTGTGTCAAGCACAATGCCTGGAACTCAATGACTATTGCATTATTGATATATATTCCATTTATATGTTCTTAATGGGTATTTAACAGAGAGATGTTCTGCACACCTGTACTTTTAATAACTCTTACTGATTTTTTCCCTAAAGTGTACATATCTGTACTCAAATGACCACATCATTCCCTCCTGAATTCGTATATCTTCTTATTCAAAATTTCCATTATCTTCCATTCACTGGAGCCTTTTGTCAACATTCTATAATAGTGCTGTCCAATAGAAATGTAATGTAAGCTACAGACATAGTTTTTTACTAAATTTACTAGTAGTCACATTTAAAAAGTAAGAAGAAACAGATAAAATTAATTTTAATGTTATGTTTAATCCAATATGTCCAATATAATTTTATTTCAACATAATCAGCATTTAAAAATTATTGAGGTATTTTACCTTCTTTTTTTCATATTGTCTTAATTTCATTATGTATTTTGTATTTACAGAATATCTCAATTTGGACTGCCCATTATAACAGCCTTTCTAACTTTTTCCCAGTATAACTTCTTCTACTGATCTAGTTAATTTCATATCATGCTTAATGTTTTGGAATGTTTGTCTTCCCCAGCCTACCAAATTCCCACTCATTTGATATCTTTCAATTTAACAAGCAGTTATTATTTAGTGCCTATTATAAAATGAAAAAAATATGTTCTGCATGTGAGCTGTGTACACATTTGCTGAAAAAAGCCCCAATCAGAGCTATGAGCTTCTTTTCTGTTCCACTACACTTTATATACACCTCTCTTATGGCAATTGTTAGGCTTCCTGCACTTAGAGAATGGCTAGAGAGACAGCACTGCTTCTACTTACAGAAGAGATTTTGTCAATGTGCTAGTGAGAAATAGTATTTTATATCATAGGGGTTTAAATTGAAAAGGACCTCAGACAGTGTGATGGTTAATTTTGTGTGCCAACTTGACTGGGCCACAGGGTACCAAGATATTTGGGCAAACATTATTCTAGGTGTTCCTAAGAGGGAATTTTTGGATGAGATTAACATTTAGGTCAGTAGACTGAGTAATACAGACTGTCCACCCTAATGTTGGTAGGGCTCATTCAATAAATTGAAGGGCACAATAGAACAAAAAGGATGACCCCCTCCATGGTTAAGAGGGAATTCTTACTGCCTGAATGCCTTTCAACTGAGACATTGGCTTTTTTTTGCATTCAGACTCAAACAGAAACATCAGCTCTTCCTAGGTTTTGAGCCCACTAGCCTTTAAACTGGAACTACATCACTGGCTCTCCTGAGTCTCCAACTTATGAACTCACTTTACAGATGCTGGGACTTGCCAGCCTACATAATCACATGGGCTAATTTCATATGCAATATAATATAATATTTTACATATATATGTGTAACAGGGTTCCATATTCATATATATGAGTAGGGTTCTGAATAGGTTCTGGGTATAGAAAAGGGTTCTGTTTCTCTGATAGAGAGGGCTTTTCATTCAGCCACCTCATTTTAGAGTTGAATCAACTAAGGACCCTCAGAGAGGTTAGTGACTTGCTCAAAGTCCCCTAGCCAGTTGGATATGGAGCAAGACTAGAAACAGTTCTTGAATTCCTACTTCAATGCTCTTGCAGATTGTACCACTTGTACATTGTAGCACATCAGCATGTGTGTGTACACACACACACACACACACACACACTTTTAAGAAATGAAAACAGCTTACTTAAATAAGAATTTTGCCTTTGTACTTAACAGGAAAGAATATTTAGAACTCAAGCAAACCATGGTGGAAAGTCCATCAGGATTCCATGAAGAGAATTCATTAGCTAGAGGGTGCAATTAAGGTTGGTGGTGAAAAATCTAGAGCGACAGCAGCCATAGTTTCTCAGTAAGAATGGGAAAAACTACCTGAGGTTTTGGCTGTGCCTGCAGATCTGGGTTAATAATTTCATGACTAAGCCAATCTGAGATTTAAGAATTCTGTTTGGCCTGTTTTCCCACTATAGTACATTTCAACCCAGAAATATTAGAACTTTGAAAAGCTCAGGGGTCTGTGTTAGAAGAGAGCAATATTGGAGGGAACTGGAAGTCCAACAGCAGGCTGAGCAGAACAGAGGAGGAACATAAATACCAAGATAGCCTCTCATTGCCAGGGTGGGGTGAGAACAGCAACAGCCAACATTTACTGAGTTGGATGGGGCAGGTGCTCTGCTAAGTCCTCTCCTTGAATTGACTCATTTAACTCAACAATAACTCTATGAAGAGGTGCTATCACAATCCCCTTTTTATATATGGTGAAACTGAGGTACAAAGAGATCAGTAAGTAGTGGGTATGGGATCGAACTCAGATGATCTGGCTCCAGAGCTTCTACCCTCAACACCATAGCACCCCTCACATTCAGAAGCCCGGGCAGAGTTCCTCGAAAAACTCAGAAAGTCTTGTGTTCTATTCAAATATCTATGTTGAGAAAAATTCAGACCTTCTATACAGCTTCCTGAATGAGAGTAAGAGGACTTGGGTCTAGCTCTGCCAATAATAAGCCACCTGCCCTTTGGCAGGTCACATAACCTCTCTAAGCATCCATTTCCATATATATACATTATTTTGTTAGGCTGATTTCTACAATCACAACTAGCTATGAAATTCTATGATCCTAATCACTGTGATATTGTTATTTACTAATCATTTTTATCATTACATATATTATTATTATATTCTTTTTATTATATTCAGAAAATAGCTGTAATAATATTTAGATGACTTACTAATTTGTGAGTAAGAATCTTCTGAGGGTATATCTTGAATGACATTTTAACATGCCCCTTCTAATATTTTCAAATGGGATCAAGAAAGAAAAATTTCAGAATGAATTTTTCTAAGAGATAAGGCTGAGTAATACATTAAGCTAGATTTTCAAAGTATACATGGAAATGTCATAAATGGAAAAATACATAACTGATAGAGAGCCACTCATGCCATGGTTTGTTTTAGTTATTGTCTGGTGAAAACTGCATGGTCTAGGCAGACTTGAGACAGGAATACCAGACTCAGCTCTGGCACCAGCTCAACCTGTGATCTCAGGCAAATCCCTTCACCTTCCTGTTCTCAGTCTTTGAAGGAAGCTGTTATCTAGTTTCCTTACCAGTATAATGATGAAAATGGGAACAGAGTCTGCCAGGGAGGGCTCTGTTCCCAGGACTCTGTTTCTCAGCGTGGATGCCCAAGGCATTGTACCTGAAAGGAGGCTTCACTCTTGACTCCATGCAATACACTGTTAAGGTGGATATTTCAGAGTTGCATCTAAAAAATGTTCAGGAAAGGGCAAAGCCCTCCCACTCTCATGACCTGTGGTCTTGGGTGATCTGCTCACCTACCCCCATCCAGAGCCTATGATCTGTTCTAGCACTAATTAATGTTTTATCAGAATTCCAGAATCCCTAAACTAATCTCTCTGTCTTTCCCCAGTTGGAGAACTAGTCAGTTAACTACTGTATAAAACAATGATTCCACAGGTTAATAAATACAGGCAACTGTTTATCTCCATGGTCTTCCTCTGTGTGTGTGTATGTGTGTGTGTGTATGTGTGTGTGTGTGTGTGTGTATGCGTGTGCCTCAAAGCTTCTTTCACTTTGGTTTTGTAATTCTTAAACATTTTTTCAGTTCTCTGAAGATTCTGAGTGTTCTTTTTGTACCAGTATATTTTGTACCACACCTACCAACCCCCAAGTAGGCTTTAATCCCCCATAGTAATTAGCCCTAACCAATATTTAAGTGCTTAATTTTTTTCAAGTTCTGTTTATTTTGCCCATGACACTAATTTATGGTTAGGTTATAATGATGGCAACCACGATCATTTAAATTGCTAAGAAATTCATAAGCTTTTAGGGACCCTTTTTGGGGGAGGGAAGAAAACCCTTAAGTGTTGTTTATTTTTATCACTATTTTTGCTTTAGAATTCTCCCAGGATTTTCTCTCCACACTTTACTTCATTCTGGGTATTTTAGGAATAACTAACAGTGAACTTGTCTGGGTAAAACTGCCCTGAGCTATTCTTTAAGTTAATTATCACTTCTTTTGCTTCTGTGAATGGCTGTTCAATGACACTGTCAGCAAGTGGAATGAACCAAATTACTTTAATTATGGAGTAATTGCACAGAGTGATGGTAATTAAATCTTGATCAGTTTAAGTGAGTGAATTAATTGCTCTAACTTGGAATGCACACCACAGCAAGAGTTGTTTTGTAGTTTAATTAGCACCATCCACTAAAGTCATATCATATCTAAAATGTAGACAATTAATGAGTTTGATATTATTCTCACCTTCACAAGAACTAGGACAGAATACATGCTGAGAAAGGTAGCATACTAAGGGAATGATAGAAAACTTAATATTCTTGTCACATGTATAGATATATTACTTGCAATCTCTACTTTGCCTTCTGGAGAAATGTGCAAATAGAAATATTTCCATATTGTTAGCTTCTGGCCCCATTTCATTTCAATATTCCCTGATCTGTGCAACAGTACACATTTCCAAATTTGTTAATGTTTTAAATGTTTACAGCCTAAATTTCATTGTGAATCTATCCATCATTTACTTTTTTCTCATTTGGGAGAGTCCAGCCCTTGTGAAAGCACGCTTGGGGTCTTCATAAAATTTAATTATTTATCAACTATCATTTGTTGGAAATAGACTTCCATGATCCTTCTATTATCTATTCCCCAGTGCTGGGAAATGCTTTATGTTTTTAGAGCAACTTTCCTGCCTTGATCTAGATCAGTAGTGCCTACCCTTGATTAGGCATTGGACTCACATATAGAACTTTCAAAAATTGCTGGTGCCCAGGCCCCACTCCAGAATTTAGAGGGATGAGACTCAGTCATAGGTATGTTTTAAAAACTCTTTAGGTGATTCTAGTGTACACTGTGGGTTGAGAACCACTGATGTAGAGATTCCTTCTGTATCATCCCATTAACCCTCAGAGGAAGATGGTATTATAAAACTCCAGATGGAGATCCTCTGGCAGGTTTGAGTGGTCAGGACAGAGATTGAGGACTGAGACCTGGATGGACCTAGTCCTCAGACCCTCTGCTGCCTCTCTCTCTTTAGAGCCAATTCTTCATAAATATTTCATAATCATGTTCTAAGTTGATAAGTCCCAGTTTACAAAGTAGAGATGCAAAGAAGCAAAGGAAACGAACATGATTTATTTAGCAGTCTTAGGCATTGTTTTATTAAGCTCCAAACAGGAAAAAGAGTGTTTTTCTAAGCCCCAGGACTAGTAATACGTGTGCAGTTGGTTTCAAGGTCATTTCTTAAATATTAATGGGTACTAACAATGAATTAGAATGGGCAGGGGAAATGGCATTTGCTACTTCAGACTGACATGAGTAATATGTAAGCTTTTCAAGATCATGCATTGTCAAAGCCAGAACATGAATTTGGCCTTCTCTGATTTCCATGTCTGTAGACACTGAGCCTCCACTCTACAGGATCTAGCTCAGAGTCAACACAAGACAATGAGGACTTGACCCAAGACAACATGTAGATTCTTGAAAGTATTCACATGTGACTTGACATGTGAGTTGGGTTTTGAAAAATAAGATAGAGTTTTCTATATTTTTCTATACGGAAAAAAGAGGAAGAATGGTCCTGCAAGCCAAGGGTACTTCTGTATGGCCAAAAGACATGGGTTTGGGAAACTGCACATGGTCTCACTATGACTAGAACATACATTGTGGAAGAGAGAAATATATTAAAGCCAATGGACCAAAACCACTGATAACCCACTCCCAGGCTAAAAAGGTAAATTTATTTAGCTTGTTGTAGCAAGAGAGAATGAACAGAAGATGAATGGAGTAGCTCAATAATAGGGAGTTGGGCGGGGCTCATTACAGGATTTGGGCTTTTGATGGGTTCTTCTAGGAAGGTTTAAGAACGTGTGGGTACATTCTGGACTGAGTGTCATCAAGAACAGGGGCAATTCAGTGATTGGATACTTAATAATTTTATCTAGGAGATGGAATGATTGAAGAGGAGCTAGCATTGTCAGTAGTAAAGTCTTCATGTTAGCTGGGAAAGAGGAGTATTTTGGTTATGTTTGCAGAAGTAGAGTCTCCTTGTTTCTGTTTGTTTCAGACATGGCATGGAGTGAAGTTGTCTGATCCTTGTTCTGTGAGCATAGTTCATGTTCAGTCGGGAACCTCACAGCTTAGCTGCCTGCGATGCTTTTCACTTTCTCAAGTGCCCAAGCCCTTGATTGCCATTTTAAGGAGCAAGGACTTAAATGTTGAAGAGTTTTAAGGAGTAGAATAAAATAATAAAACTGTTTTGGAAAAGGCCCTTCAGGTGCCTATGTGAAGGAAAGTTTTGAATATGGCAAGACTAGATACAGGTGGTCCAATAGAAACCGAGGAAAGAAACACTTTAACATTTTAAAGAGTTTCCTTTTCCTCGAGAAGTAAAACTCAGTGTTGACTGAGTTCCTGCCAGGACAAATATAATTTCTTAAGCACCTAAAACTTGTAACCTTTTAGTTTCAACTCTGGTAATGCCCCAACAGTAGTCTTTCCTCACTAAGGATGGTAAGTATGTTCATCCTGGTACAATTCAGAGCAATTATACCAAAGCAAAGAGACAGCTGGTCCCAGGTTTTCTTGGGAGATGGACTCTGTTGTCCAAGGCTGTGAATCCTGAATCAACTGCCAGGAGCCTGAATAGCACATAGCTAGGGAAGGTGGGGAAATAGGTGGAAGCACCCTGCTCAGGCCTAGTTCTTCAGCGCTCTCTTCATCCCAATCTGCCCCAAAGGAAGACTAAATGGGTCATTGTGGAGAAACAAGAAATCAGTAGAATGCAATAGAATCCTGGAAATTAGGAGAAAAAAGGGAGAAAACTTTCTTCGGTGTCAGGCAGGTGGTTGGCAGTAGCTGAGCATAAAGGAGAGGAAACCATCTAACTTTCTAGAAACACAGTACTAATTATATTGTTACCCTGCTCCGTTTTTTATCCACAAAATTGTCATTTACTGATGCAAAAACAGATGCATAGTGAGGGAAAAGAAACTGAACAGTTAAATCAGTAATAGTAAATCATATGGTTTTATAACTATTAGTGATTGTAAGTAGGAATTTTAGTCATTTGGGGGGAAATAAGATATGAAGAGATCCAAAAGTCTTTCCTTTTAGTCTTTTTCTGATGGGGAGGGGATTGCCTCAAGTGACTTAGTTTTAATCTGTGACAGCACATTTATGTAAATAGCTTTGAGCAGAGTGCTTCTTAACATTTACTTCTATTCCATTTAACATAAATGTTTTGAGGAGCAGATATTGGTTTGAGAGCAACATTTCATAAAATTCAGATGACTTAATTTCCTAGTACTTCTACAAGCCTATTCTGCAGATTAATCATTTCTAAAACTGTTTTTTTTTAAAAAGCCAAATGAAACCCTCAGAAAGTGAGGATTCTATTAGTTCATGACCTTATGTTTTAGTGGAGAAAAAGTGGCTTTGCAACCCATAAAATGTGTTAATGTAGGGATAGAAATCTCTATCCTTCCACTTATACTAGGTTCAATCAACAGGATGGATTAGATCCTAAATAATCTGACATTAGTATTAAAACAAATATTTAAAAACATGTGTATCCATTACTGGTACATTATGTATGGAGCTTTATTTCTTGGTATAAAACCTATCTTGACCCCAAAACCGTTTAGTAGAAATGATCACTATCTGTGAAGTTAGGTAGGAAATACAGATGATGACTTAGATCACTTTTTCAATTAGTAGCAGAGGAAAGATTTGACAGCCATTTGAGAACTGATTAGTGAGACAGCAGATTAAAAAGAGGGTACCTTGTGGCATACTTTTTCTCACTGCTTTTGCTTATGACCGACTGCCGTGTTAAAGGGCATCTCCCATGAGCAAACTGCATGTCAGTGTTCAGATTTCACAATGAAGCAATGCTGTAACTAGCACAAAAAGCATGACAAAGCCCCCCCAAATCATAAGCCAGTTCAATTATCAACAAATTGGAAGTGGCATTACATACAGTTATATGGTTAATTTTATTTTAATTCTTTTCTGAAAATACAATTTTACTTATCTCAAAATGTGTCTCATTTTCCATCCAATTGCCTGGGGTTTTCTAGCACCTAAATTGCCTGGGTTTTTCTAGCACCTAATCTGTTCTTCAGTAACTCATCTCTCTCACACATTTCATTTTGAGCACCTGCTTTTTGTTTTCATTCTGACAAACCCCATGAAGTCTATAAGAGGGTACTTCAAAAAGTTTTTGGAAAAATGGAATTAAAAGATAATATGAATCTGTCCATGAACTTTTTGAAGACCACTCATAGATGGCTCCTGACCTCATGGAGCTTACAATCTACTTGAAAAGCCATTAAAGGCTAAATGGTGGCATGTTAAGAAAATAAGTCAACAATCTATGTCATGGTATATTGCTTAAGTGTCAAAGAAGTAAAACAAATGTTACAAGTGCTTTCAGCTTGTGGCAGCCAGAGAATCATTGTCGGGTTGGAGATGGTTATTAAGCTATTTATGAAAGAGAATAGAGGCAGTGGTGTGCTGGTAGAAACCAGCTCCTGGGAAGGGGAGCCTGATTTGTAGCATTTGTCGATTTCCACAAACACTCCCATGATGGCTGATTTAAAATGACCAGCCTAACATCATTGCACATGAAGTGGTAAGAGGCTGTCACAAATGGCTCTCATGAGCCATGCAACCGACTCCAACACACTGATTAGGAGACTGGCAAGTTGTAAAGATTCATTCAGTTCCACAAGTGTTTTGAAGGAAGAAAAGGTGATGTGGTTTTAAGTCCTCCCAAGAAGTAAAATAGCATTCTGTCATATCTTTTCCCTCCCCAATCCCAACTTCACACACAGTCCTAATTATAAACCAAATACCTTTGAAAACGATGTTAAGGACCTTTCCTATTAAAGGGGACACTGCTGACCCAGCACCAGCAATGCCTCTGAGGTACTTTTTCCCTGGGGTAGTGATTACCTCACCCTGATCTGTTTACCTCTTCTCACCCTCTCTTATGAACAGGACACACGTGTCCAAGATGATGCGCCTAGATTAGAAGCGCAGGCTGTGCCCCAGAGCAGATCAAATTTACATACAAGCACAGATTTAGGCTGGATTTAAAAGTTGGTGGAACTTGGCTGATTTTTTTCTCGACTATATTTTTGAAGTAGGCAGTGGGGACCCCAAGTCCTGATCTCATCACTCAAGAAATGGGAAAGTGCCTCTGATGAATCTGACTTTAATTCACCAGGACTGCTAAAACAGAGGCACTGGGAACTAAGGCTGTAGCAAGTCTCCTGTGTGAGAGCAGAGCTCTTAGGGGGACATTCAGCAGCAGCAGCTTTGGTTTTATGTGTGTATCCAAAAAATCAACGTGACTTTAATATCTCTAGCAATTTTCCAGGTGCAAACTCATGCCTGAGGGGGGAGAAAGGCAGGTTGTCCATTCATTCATTCATTTATTCATTCATTTATGCATTCAGCTTTAAAAAGATTAAAATAGACCTCATTTCCCTTGCTTCAACTCTTGCCCCCTTTTTCCTCCCCGCCTTTTTTCTCTCCCTGCCCCTCTATTTTTTGCTATCTCCCCCTCTAATGAACCTCAATTAATAGATAACCCACAAGCTTGCAGAAACAGCTCTTGAAAGAACCGTTCTGACAGTTGCTGGGATGAGATTGCAGGAGGCATAAAGACCCAGAGCAATCGTCAACTGTTTCAAAGCCAAATTTTACAGCAGTTAGAGATAAAATTCCAACCTGGACCAGACCACAAAGACACACAATCCTCTCTTCTCAATCTTTAAGACCCCAATACTACTTTTCCTTGGGGAGTTTCCAGGTCTTCTGCTCCAGATTCGCATCAGTTGAATACAGCCTTTATCCTCCATTTGAATCACTTGAACTGTTTATTTTTCCCTGACACGACAAGTATTTATTGACCCTCTCCTCTGGCCAAGCACTCGAGGTGCTACAAGTTCATCAGTGAACACAACAAAGAAAAGACTCCTGCCTCGTGGTGTCTACACTCCAGCCATCCTCGAAACTGTAAGTCGACTAGTTTTGGTTGGGACAGCAGGTTTATGTAGGGGACTGTAGTGGACTGAATTATGTCCACCCAAAACTCACTGAAACTTAAATTGTGTCCCCAAGTTTTAGGTATTAGAAACTTAGCCCCCACTGTGACTGTTAAGAGGGTGGGAAATCTTATTATGGTAACTGAAAGGTGCGGCCTTGAAGAGATGGTTCTGAGGGCTTTAAAAGAAGAGAAAGGAGAATCTGTCTCTGCTGTCTCTGCTTCCACCCTCTTGCAATGTGAGACCCCTGGGTCACTGTTGACACCACCAGATGGACTTTGGACTTCACAGGCTCAGAAACTATAAGCCATAAGTTTCATTTTCTATATAAATTACCCAGTTTCAAGTATTTTGTTGTAAGCAACAAAAATGGACTAATACAGGGAGCCCTAAAAGTAAAGGCTGAAGGCAGAATTCTAGGATTCTAGACTCACTGCCCATCCTCCAAATATTGTTTATGTCCATAATCCTCTCTATGACTTCCCATTTTCATTCTAAATTGGGATAATGACCTGACTTTTACCAAACACTGCACTTCCTAGAAAGGACTTCCAAAGTACCAGAACTCTTAGGAATGGTATTTATTTGACAGAAGGACTGGTGAGATCAAATACTTAAGACAGAATGACTACTGATTTCTGCGAATGTAAAAATAAAGCATCCAACTCATAGTGTTTTGTAAAAATTACTAAGGCAATAAAGGACTACTACCAGAATAGCCTTTATTATGCAGAATTGCTGGTGAATGGTGATAATAAAAAGAGGACTGACTTTTAGTTGGTTTTCTTGTTTTTCAATCCTGCCCATATAACGCATCTCTATTTTGCTCGTACCCCAGGCGGACCTGGGGGAGGGTGGGAGTGGCACTTCTTTCAAATATTTTCTTAGATTCATCTCCTCTATAAAGTCTTTTCTGACCAGCTCATGTCAAGCTGACTCCCAGTATGTCTTAGTCCATTTCTGTTACAATTGAAATTCCTAAAACTAGGTAATTTATAGGAAAATGAAATCTATTTCTTATATTTTCAGCAGCTGGGAGGTCCGAAATCCAGGGAACACATCTAGTTAGGGCCTTCTTTGAGTGGTGACTTCAGTCATGGAGGGTATCATATTGTTTGAAAGGGAGAAAAGAGAGATGAGAGAGAGAGAGAGAGAGAGAGAGAGAGAGAGAGAGAGAGAGAGAGTGAGAGCTGCTCACTTGCTCTACTTTCAAAGCCATCAGAACCACACCCATGACCACCATTAAACCATCAACTTACTACTTAGTGCATGGATCAATCCAGTCACCTGGCATGGTCCTCAACCTAATCACCTCTTCAAGGTCCCATCTTTCAACTGCCATAATAGGATTTCCCACCTTCTTAAGCACTGGCACAGTGGGGGTTAAATTTCTAATACCTGGAACTTTGGGAGGAACAATGCAATCCATAGCACAGTATATGTTTCTTCTATGATCTTCTATAGCCATTATTTTCTGTACTTCTTATTTAACTCTTATTTAAATGCAATGTTAAATGTGTTCATTACTCCTTCCTGCAAATCAAGTATCTCCTAGGCCAGAATATAAGAAAGGCAGGACTGGATGGAGCACTCATCACCTACCACATGACAGTGATTACTCACCAGTTGGTAGTGGAAGAGGATGGGACGGCATGTGCAAACCAGTACACCTCAGAGGCCCTGCTCCTGTCATGGTGGGTAAGAGCAGCAATGTCCTGGATTGGGCCCAAGTTGTGCTCCCTGCAGAAAGTCAGCTATGTCCAGCAACACCTTATGAATGACCCAATGCAGCCAGCCCCAGGTGTCTCCTAAGAGGGAGTGGGGAGTCAGGCTAGTGAGCATGATCTGGTAGCAACATTTCAAGAATAAAGAGTAGAATGACTCTGAGTATAAGGCAGTGACGTATGTCTGGGTCAGAGGGAGAAAAGAAAGAAAGTAAAACCTTAGTGAAACTTTGGGGCCCCAGTAGCACTGCCTGGGACCTTGTAATAGATTGTGTCTCCCCAAAAGTTGCAAATCTGCCCACCTTTGCCGCAAATCCCTGTACAGCTTCTGCAGCATTGTCTCCAGACAAAGATAGTAGTACTGTGCAGAAGCAATCCGATGGGGAAAAATAGCAGTGTCAGGAGGGGCAGTCGTGCCTAGCAAAGGTAGTGCCTGGCTGGGTGGCCGAACCCAGCTGGTGCCACCTATTAATTGTAAAACCCTAATATTTATTGAAAATGTATCTTGTTCCAAGCACTAAACTAATGTACTTTATGTAAGTTATTTGATTTACTATTCACCATCCTACGAGGCAGGCTGGTCTCATGGATACAGTGTGACAAAACCAGGGTGGCAGTTGACTGGATCTGTTTAAGAACACTAGTGAGACATACCCCAGTAAACATCAGACGTGCTTGTGGGTGGAACTCTCCAGGAGCCGAATATGGGTCAGTTTTTCCATTGGTTATTTTATTCATGTGACCCCATTTAATTGCACAGGTTGGTGAAACCCTGGAAAATGTGGGTGAAAATAAAATAATCATACTATAGTGGGTTAAGCAGAGGTAGATAAACACAAATCACAAATAAAACAAAGTAATCCATACTCAAATTCTGGAGGGATAGCACTGTCCTGATGTCCCCAGGGCAGCTCTGTAACTAGCCAGGCACTGATTAGCGCTGATTGCTGGCAGATTGCTGTCCCCTGCAGGGTGAGAAGAGGGAAGACAAGCCTTGGGGGTGGGAAGACATAGCAGGTGGGAAGCCTCTCACCCTCCCCCGCCCTCCCTGACACCCCTGAGGGAGGCTAATTAGTTGGTGCCTATTACTAGGCCCCAGAGAAGTGACAGCTCCTTAGCTACACTTAGACCAGAGGTTCTTAGCCTCGGCTGCTGAGCATTGGAACCACCTAGAAGCTTTAAAAATGGCCCTGCTCACCCCCTCAGAGAGTTATAATTTAATTGGTCTAGGGTGTGACCTCTGGGCATCAGGATTTTTTGAAGTTCCCCCAGGTGATTCCAATGTGCAGTTAACCAAGGTTGAAAACCCCTGGGTTAGAGCAAGCCCTGATGAAGGAAAGTTGATTGAGCTTACATTTATTGAGCAACTACTATCCCCAGGCACTGTGCCGGGTGCCTTATGTGGTCCTTTCTAATCTTTAAAATCAATTTGCAGGTGGGTATGCTATTACTGCTGAGTCAGGGTCAGCGAGAGTCCATCCCATCTGCCTGCCCCCGAACCCAATTCTTTCCCTGAACCTGCTGTCTCTCCTGGAAGACAGCACCATCATGTCAAACACGGAAAGAGTGGTAGAAAGAGACCAGAGGTCATCTCTTCAAAGACTCTTTGTTAAAGAGAGAGGCTCTGTTGCACCTTTTCTGCATATTGCATAATTACCCTTGAACCTAGTCTCCTTCCTTACAGTGCCAAAACCTCTAAAAAAGTATTTGCCTCTGTTACTGTTCATATTTGCTTCATCTTTCTCATTATTATAATGGCGCTATGCTAGGTGCTAAGGGCTATATCAAAGAGATAGAATACATAGTGCTTGCCTTTAGGAAAATCTCTTATTGACTTGAGTAGCAAGTATTAAATAAAACTACTTTGGAATAGTAATATAAGGCAGGGGGGCAAATTATTTGAAAAGCAAGGAATTGCTCCAGCCCCTTGTTTAAATGTGGTCCTCAGACCAGCTGCAGCATCATCATGTGGGAATGTGTTAGAAATACAGAAACTCAGGCCCCACCCTTGACCCACTGCTTCCCAGTATGCATCTTAAACAATCCCTGGTGGTGCATTTGTCCCTTAAAGTTTGAGAAGCAGTGATCACCAGCAACAGCAACATTACGTTGATCCCATTTTGTTGCTTTAGGAATATTTGTTTTACCCCCCCCCCCCCCCCCC
>NW_007726246.1:120653-166817 GCF_000696425.1 Galeopterus variegatus
ATCTTTAAAAAAAAAAAAAAAAAAAAAAAAAAAAAATCCCCCCTTTTTTTTTTCCCCCCCCCCCCCCCAAGAGAATTCCTTCCCATACACACACATTTTTAAAGAGCATAGTTAGTTGCAATTCTCCCTGCCCTTCTTAAAGTACAGGAAACCAGGATGAACAGAGAACTGGGACCTTGTTCATAACAAAGTCTTTTGTAAGGATTTCTTATATGGCCCCAGGTGCCCTGGCACAGCTGCTGATATTTAGTTACGTTCTGCACCAGCAATTCTAGCATTTGGGAGGTGAAATTCATTTTTCTCTCTCTGGATTACGAAGGCCTGGGGCAAAGGAGGTGAAGAAAGCGATGCTCAGACGAAATCAGTACTAGAAGTATCAGGTGTAGCAGCGAGGTCAGAATCATTTTCATTTTAGGTTCTGGTGTTTTACTGAGGCCTTGGCAACCTATCCCTTTAAATGGAGATAGGAGAATTTCTTTAATAAGGCCACAAACAAAGGTTTGTAGTTCTAAAGGGCTCAACATTTGACTTACAAGTCCTTATATTGAGTTACACTCTAAACAGGGGTTGTGTTCTTCTCTCTGTTCAGAATAATTACTCTCAGAAATGTTCATTGATGTCCTCTCGACCATGATCTTCAAATACTCATAACATTAATTGTTGCATTTAATAAGGGAAGCACAGCCCCATTTAACCTCACATAAATGTGTAATTTTCGTTTAGTCAGGTAATAAAGTGGGTCACTTTCTCAGATCTAGATCTCTCCTCTTTAACAAAACTGTTCTGCAACTTGTCTTAGCATTAAGAATAAAGACCCACTTTGCTATTGAACATAGTCAAAAACAAAACCTGCTCAAAGAGAGGAATGAATATGCACATATTGGGAAACTCTTTGGAGTTTAGAGGATGTGAGTGACTTTGAAACAAAGTGTATTTATTCCACAAAGTTGCAGAATTATACGATGTAATGTTTGTATTTGGGAAAATTAATTATGATCCTAAGCTATGGGTTAGAAATATAATTAAACTGATTAGTGTCATAGGATAGTAATAAAAAGCAAGGCCTATGACAGCTTCCCGAGTCCCCCCTCCAGTTCCCCCAGAAAGGCTCTTAAAGGAACATTTAAAACACAAGCCTTTGTTCCCTCCATCTATGGTGCTCAGGTCAGGTGGACCCTGCAGTGTGGCTGAAATATTTCAAACAGTCACTCACAAATGTGTCATTTGACCTGCTGTTCTTCCAAAGAGGTATGAAAAATGTGTTTCTTGCTGAGATAACTTGAAATCAAATAAACATAATCTCTTTAATTCTTTCTATATAGTTCCATATTTTAAGTCTAAGCACAATAGAATACAAAGCTTCTGGCTTTAAAAGAAAAGTTTGTTGTTTTTAAAAAAAAATTTTTTATGTGTACGATGGTGTTGAGTATTTTTCCTTCCAATTTGTGTTAGTTTGATTTTAAAAAAATAATTTACATTTAAAATTAAGGGAATATATTTCCTTCAGTTCAGAGACACACACACAAAAATGGCAATGTTGTTACTTGGTTAAATGTGCAAGTGTGCTTTTTCTAAGAGTGCTATCTTTAAGCAAGGACAGATGCTCTTATTTATATTAACCATCACTTGATAGACCAGAGGAGTCTTCAGCAAAAGCTTGCAACAAATTGAACAATATTTCCTTATGTAAAATTGGTTCTGGTCCATTGTTTTTATTTATCTGAAATAATGGTACTCACTCAAGTTTGTAATAACACCGTCATGGCTGAAGGGAGTTTGCTTTAGGTATTATATCTATTATCTGCTCCCTCTCCCTTCTTTAAACAGAATCTCCAAGGAGAAAGTCTAAATGTGGCTTGGATTTAAGAAGAAAAGAAAAAACAAAAGCTTTACTAAAACCTCACTGCGTAGGATATTATTTTAGATTGTTTCAAAATTTTTAATAATTCTTGCTTGTTTGCCCTTGGCATTGAGTATTAGATAAAAGAGAACTTGCCTTATTGTTAGAGGAGAATCATAAGGCTTAAAGTTATCACATAATGTTGTATTAATTTCCTTTGCTGTTTTATGTGGCAAGCCTACCTGCCCTTCTGCCCAAACAAGGAGTGTTTATCTAGAAGTCCCCAGCAGTGGGACTGTAAATCTAGCAGTTTGGAAGTGTTTGCTTTTCTTCACCACCACTAGAGTATGCTCTAGTGCCATAAGATCCAGAATGTTTTTCTTTAGATAATTGGCAAGGTAGATGGATGAAATGCCTAAAAAACCAGTCTTTCCATCTAATTACAGAAGTGTCCCTTTAATTGTCTCAATAAGACTGGATTATGTTCACCAATTCAATTAAGGTGGAACTGAAGACTTCAGCTTCAGTATTCATACATGACAATATTTTGAGTGAATTCGTTTTTTGTTTTTGAATTAGCTCCATTGGGGTGGTGAGAAATACTACTTCCCCTCCATCCACAAGCTGTAGTTACAGGCAATAACTCTTTCACTGTATTTATAAAATAAGCATCACTGCAGGTCCAGCACATGGACGAATGGTGCAATTACTTGGGCAGAATGAACTCCTTTGAAGAGAGAAAGGAATCTGCAAGCAAGGATATGTCTCCCATTTTTGTTTATCTCCACCATCTTTTAAAAAAAAATCTCAACCACCATCTGAGTGGCTGTCCTTCATCACTGCCAATGCGTTCTCCAGAATGAGAAGGTTTAGCTTGTGTGTCTCTATTGCCCTTGTCTTAAATCCCTGGCAGAAGACTTCTCACTCAATCTTGGGTGCCACGAGCAGTGGTAAGAGCCCAGTGTCAGTATCTCCGCTGGTGGCTAGAGGACAGCATTATGCTTATCAGTGTGATTCTAGCACATTTTAGCAGTGCCTGATCTTCCTCCTCCCTCTGTTAGAGCACTATCCTCCGTCTTCATTCCTCCCCAGAAGAAAGCGGGTCACTGAGGCTCTCTCCAGGCACTGTGGCCCTTCAGTGACTTAAAGTCTCCAGTGATTTAAAGTCCTTTTGCTCTTGGGCCTTTAAACAACTTCAGACTCAAAACAACTTCATCCCCCAATGTGTCAGTCATAGTTGCTCCAACAAAGTCTGAAACAAGGTGCTTATAGCTAGGACCGCTTGTCTCTCTAGATGTCTAAGACTCTCTGCTCAGGGTTTAGTGATGACCGCCTCTGGGACTCACACTCTCCTTCTGACCAGAAGGTAGTCCAAGACTGCTTTAATGAAAGCATGTAGCTGGGTTTGCCTGGACAGAGGGAGGCCCCAGCTCAGGGGTCAACTCTGTGGGCCATCTTGAAGCAGATTGGTCCTGGAGGGACCACAGCTCAGAAACCATATGGTGTGGTCCAGAGTGCCAGGCTTTCTTTGCTCCTGGATGGGCCTGGAGGGACCCCCATGTACCTGTGTGGTACTTGATGCTCCCCTATTCCTATGAACTTCAAGTTACATTTAGAGTAGACAGCATTCTAGCCCCCTTTCCAGGTGGGGTGGGTAGGTGGTGGTGAATGCTCTTCAGTTGAAGCTTTCTCTTGCACATTGGGGACACAAAGAGTGTTCTCCCATCACTTAGCTGTGTGGCTCAGGTGACACACTTAACCTCCATGGTGTGGGCTTCCTTATTGTAAAAGAAGAGTTGTCACTTTAGACCAGTGGGCCCCAGACCAAGATAATCAACAGGATCACCTGGGAAGCTTTAAAAACACTCAGATATCCAGGCTCTATCTGGAATCACTAATTAGCATCTCCAGGGGTGAACCCAGGAATCTACATTTTTTAAAAGCTCCACCAAATGTTTCTGATGACCAGTCAGGTTTAAGAAATACTATGTTAGAAAACTGGGCACACTTGATCTTTCTTTAACACGCCTCTTTTCTCACACTATTTAAAGAAATATCCAGAAGAGCATCTCTCAAATTTATCTCTGGTCTTTCATTCCCTTCCCTGCTCCTTGCTGATTGATGTCAGGACATGCTCCCGTGCATCTGCAGCCTTGGCCATATACCTCTGCTCCTCCTGTGTCATTGGGTCCCTGCTCCACTGTCTGTCCCATGTTGTTCTGACTGTTTGGGTTCTGTCCCCACAGCTGGCTCATCCCCACAGCTGAAGTCACTCATCAGGATGAACCCAGTCCCTTCACCCCATCACCACCACCCCACACATGCACATACTCAGGCCAAGACGAGGGAACTTAAAAAAAACTAATGTAAGGACTCTATCAAATCAGGGGTACAGATGAGGTCATATCCTATCATGGTTAGCATGCGGACCCTGCAATGGAACTGGTAGGTTTGAACTCCTGCTCTGTCATTCACTGGCAATGTGACTTGGGCAAGTTACCTAACCTCTCTCTATGGCTCCCTTTCCTCATCTGTCAAATGGGAATAAAAATTGTTTCCATTTCACAGGGTTGCTGGGAATGTAAAATGAAATCATGTGTAACAGCTTAGATTTTTTGAGTGCTTATTATGTGGCAGGCAGTGTTCCAAGCATTGTACATGTATTAACTCATTTTACTGGTGGAAGTGGATTTTAAGCCCTGGCAGGCAGGCTAGGAATACATGGCTTCAGCCAGTACTCTGTAATTTATGTAGCATGCTTGATGAAGTGTTTGGCATACAGTAGGAATTCAGTAAATATTAATTTAAAGAAAATCTGTCCATGTGTTTGTGCTGATTCTGATCCAATTTTATTTAGGATTCAGAATCTGGACTCTTGCTTTGTACATTGTGACTATTCCTTTATCTTATAGTCCAATTGTAGGTAGGCTCTTCACAGTTCTCTATCTGAGACTCCATCTTACTGCTCTGTCTAGTTAACCAGTTCCAGTTCCCCCAGGACATAGTTTCTTCCTTCCTTCTGTTTCAGCTTGCTCATGTGAGGCCTTTCCTTCCAACCCCTGTGTCTTTTATTCCAGTCGTCTTTTTTTCTCTGGCTTCTGTCCTCACCATGAGAAAGATGTGGTTGTGCTAGCCTGATGGAATATGAGAGACACACAGAAGAGAATTAAATCACTCCAGTCCTTTCAGCCAAGGCCATCTTAGACCAGCTCTGACAGGTAAGCAAGTTCAGCCAAGATCAGCAGAGTCACTTTGCCACTTTCCCCAGATGCATGAGTAATAGTAAACCCCTATTGTTGTATGCCACTTCGGTTTTGTAGTGTTTTGTTACATAGCATTATTGAAACAAGATGACTAGTACATTAATGTTAAGTGATATCACATGAATGCAATCAAAGAAGCCAGAATGTGGCAAATCCTCCAGTATAAATAATACAGCTTCTTCTCTTGACATGTAGAATCCCCTATATTCTGGAGGAATAAATGTTATAGATTAAAGGAGACTTAAGAGGCATACTTGTAGGAGCCAAAGGCAATGTCTGCCCCTTACATGAACCTTAATTCATACAAACCTGCTATAAAAAATATTTATAAAATAATCAGGGAAATTTAACATAACAGGATAATAATATTAAGGAATTATTATTAAATTTTAAGTGTCATAATGGTATTATGATCTGTGCCCAGATATATTACAAAAAATAAACAAACAAACAAATAAATCCTAAAAGCTGCCAGAAAGAGAAGACAAAATGGCCAAAGGAATGACAATTTGATTGATAACAGACTTCACAATAGATGCTAGCGAAAAAATAGAGTAATAAAAGTGCTAAGGGGGGAATAATGAATCTGAAATTCTATACCCAGCTAACTCATCAGTCAGAATTAGGGTGAAAGAATAACAAGTTCAAACATACAGAGATTCAGAAACTACCAAACGATATATTTCAGACAAAAAGGAAAATAATGAACCTAGAAGGAAGTGGCAGGATGCAAAAAGTAATAATGAAAGAAAAAAAAGAAAGAAAAATTAGTAAATCTAAGTATTGCCTGAAAAACCACCTGTATTTAAAAATGAATATTATACTTCATTTAATTCAATTTTTCTTCATCTCCACCACCATTACCCCAATTAGGACCGAAGTCAGCTGTAGATTACCACTGTGTTTAGTCCTAACCATTTTCCTTGTCTCCATTCTTACCCACCTCCTCTTCTGTACTCTCCAGCCACAGTGAACTCTGTAAACACAAATCATATATCCCTTTGAAAGTTTTCTAATGTTTTTAGGATAAAGATTCTAGGTTAATATGTGACAAAATAAGTTTTGTTTTGGGTTTTGCTTTTGCTGCTGTAGGTATTTTTCCTTCCCTCATCCCAAAGATGTACAGTAGTCAGATCTTCGTGTTCTCTTGGGTCTGTGGTAGGGAACTGAAAGGGAAGGTTACCCGGAAGAAGACACCTCTAGTCCTGGCTTTTGTTTGTGACATTTGGGCTCATAGATGTTGGTTTGTCCCAGAGAGAGACAGGAAGGGTGTGAGTGCTGAGGGCTTAAGAGAGAGAAGTAAACAAACTAGAGATTTCCAGAGATAGGAGACCAGGTTCTCAAAGCCTTTCAAGCAAGTGGAGACCTAGAGTCACATGTCAGCAACACTCTAGATTAGGGACCAATGGAGGATGCTGGAGTGGGTTAAAGGGAACAAGGACAGTGCTATTCACACAGAGCCATCTCTTGGGCATCCAGGAGGAAAAATCCCTGCAGGCCCAAATGTAGCAGTGGTGTTGATAGCACCCGCCTTCAAGGACTGGGTGGGCCTGGACAATGAGCACATCAGCAGAGGCCACCGAGCACACTAGGCCCAGAAGACTCTCATGTGACCCTGGTGGGGGCTGGGGGGTGGCAGAAAGAAGCCCTAGTAATGACTGAGTGAATTTTCTGATAACCAAGCGGTACTGAGACTCAAAACAGATACCATCTGACTTATTGAAATAAAGTCAGCATACCCATGTGGGGTGAGTTAAAATTCCTGTCTATTCCTCTTGGGTTCGCATCTCTGCATCATGCACCCCCTGGACCTGCCTCTCAGCCTCACCCTTGATAGCTACCTGTGCTCTCACCCGAAGCCTGCAGACCTGTCTGGCTGAGTGCACCATCCGTCTTTAACTGCAGGTCTTCATACACACCGCCCATTTGCTGCTTCCACCTGCAGCCCTCTTCCCATGAACTTCTGCTCCACTTGAAGTCTCAGTTTTGTTGAAGCCACCTATGTGATCCCATAACACCCTGCATTTCCCCAATCATAGCCCTTAATACACAGTGTCGTCATTGCCAGATTACTTATTGTATTCCCCCTGGTCTAGGAGGACAGAAATAATGCCTGTCATACTTTTAACTGTTTACCAGTGCATGGAGCCTGGCATAGAGTAGATGCTCAATTGATATTTTTGAAATAAAGAAGAATAACCAACCTTTGTTGAGTGCTTACTCTATGAGAGACTGGATGCTAAGCACTGAATCTAGATTACTTTATTTAATTGTCACAATAACTCCATTTAATAGATGGGAAAAATAAGGTAAGAGAAGTTAAGCACTTGCCCAACTAGTAAGTGATGGGGCTGAGATTTGAACTCAGGAAGTCTAATTCCAAAGCCCATGAACTTAGCCATTGCCCGGTAGTCCTGAAAGGAAAATGGTTCCTGGTAGGCCACCGCATGTCACTGGGCTCTAGCAGGACTACGGTTCTGCTGAAAGGCCTAGCAGCCTCATGACTCATCCTGCAAGCCATGCTTGCTGTCTGTCCACTCTACACTCCCACTCCTGCTGCTCTTGCAACCTTCCTCCATTTTTATAAACACGTATGCTTTATGGGCTGCTCTCATATCTAAGGCATTGCTTTCCAACGTAAAGACTCTAAAACATATTAAGTATGTCTTCGTTCATTTGCATAGGAGAGAAGTTCTCGTCTGTCCCTCAGGTAGTGTATTTGAATCTTAACAGCACCTGCAAAATGGCCCCTGGACTAACTCCACTGATTTACAGTCAGCTTATGCCAAATGTTCTGAGCCTAACTTCGTGGTTCAACCAAATGCTACCCCTGACATGGGGCATTCGCACAGGCAAACAAAGCCCTTTATTGGGTTTGTGGAAAAAGAGAACACTGGAAATGGCATGACAGCTTGCCATACTCCTTCTCCTGACACCTGATAGAAGTCTGTGCATTCAGGCATTCTTCATCCCACCATGCATTCAGCTTAACGTGCCCTTGCTCTTAATATCCTTCCAAGATGAGCACTCAACTTTCAGCATCTTCACCTTTCCCATATGGGGAGAGCTGAGCAGTAGGCACACATCTAGGACATTATCTGATAAGATGTAATGCCAGTCCCAGAAGCCTTGGTGTGTGCTGGGCTCAGACCCCCTTTCTGCTCTATCTGAGGTCCCGTCCTTCAGAGAAAAGCCAGTTTCCCACTGGACTCTGCTGGGTGAGAAATAAGGGGCTTCTCCCTCACTCATCCTATTTACTCCTAAGATGCAGCCAAAGAAAGATGACCTATCTTATCTTAGGAAGACAAATTTAACTATGACATTCTTCTGATGGACTTCGTGAAAACACTAAGTTGTCTTTTGACTCCCAAAATATTTTTGAGCCAATATTTACCTGCTTCTAACCCCCAACTATTAGTTTGGCTATTTTCCAAAGGAGTGGGAAAGTATCAATCTCTGAAAATCCATAAAATACAGTCTGACACCTGTGTTACTCTTTGTCTTTCCAACTTCCGAGATTAGATAATCATAAGCAAACACACTTTTGGAGACAACATCCCCAACTTTGGTGTTTAGTGTGTCTGAATGACTCTAATCATAAGAATTTCAGGTCAGTGAGAAAAAGAGCAGTGGTATAAAACAACATTGACTGGCCACTGGGGTCTTGGGTTATAGATCCTCAGAGAGCACTGTCCGGGGACTCCATTACCTACCCAGAGAGACCACTGCATAGCTCGTAGTAGGTAAACTTTAATTACATGTGGAATTGCTACTGGTATGCATATATATGAAACTATTAAATTCATTTTATCAACTATTTAAAACTCATCAAGATGCTATATACCTATCCCTTAGTAATTTTTCTTCAGATCTTGACAACATCGATGCAGGAAACCTGAGATAAAAGGAAATGTACTAGACTGGGAGTCAGGTACTAGATCATTAACTATGTCTGCGATCCCAAGCATGTAAATCCTGTTAAATGGACGGTCCTTTATTCTAGTAGATAAATACCTTGATAACTCTGGGTATGCTAGCTTAGAGGTAGGTGCTAAGGCAAGCTAACATGCTGTGCATAAGAGGAGAGAAAAACTTAAGAGTCTGCAGAGAGAGTTTGGGAGGCAGGAGGATGAGGAGGACAGTGAGCAGGAACCTGGGGAGATGGTTGCTGGTTGGACACTCTTCTTTCCATTCTAGTAGGACTCTGCTTATTTGGCATGGATAGGTTTCTACAGTTGAAGAAAGGGGTTAGTCTGGGCTGATGCATCATGATTGAAGAGCTAGAGGCAGAGTGGAACACAGCAGCAAGATTCCTCATCCTGGAAATATTGAGTGGGCTTTGGATTTCCACAGACCATCGAATTGAAGTTTCCATCCAAGTCTGACTAAATCTCTAGGGAGCCAGGAGTTTCCCAGATCACATCTGGGTTGTAAATAGATGGTTTGTTTCTCTCATATATTTTCAGTTCTAGCTAATTACCTCTGAAATGGAAGTAAAAAACCATGTTATTCTTGCCCTATTTTAAAATCATATTCTATAGTATTTCTTCTAAATGTCAGACAGTAACAATGATAGCTAATATTTATTGTGGCTCCCAATGATCCAGGCTCTGTTCTTTTTATTTTATTTTTAATTTTTATTATTTTACTTAATTTTCAGACCAGACTTATGAGAATGAAACTATTGTTATTTTCGTTTTTCAGATGAGCAATATGAGGACCAGAGAATTTGAGAAACTTGGCCAAGATCACAAAGATAATTAGTAGAGCCATGATTTGAACACAGGATGCTCCCTGAACTGCTATGAAATGCTTCATATCATATACGTTCCACAATTACCTTCCAAATTACCTTGTATAATTATATGCCTCTTAAATTTCCTTTGTCACTTGGTTTATATCTTGGGTTTGGATTAGGAGAAAACTTCCTTAGGTTGGGTGATTTAGATATAATCTTTTCTGAAAACAGTTTGCAAGGTTAGACATCTCCTGGACATCCTTTCTACAGTCAATCACCAAATAATTTTTGAGTACTTATTCTCTTTTAGTTACTGTGCTAGGCACTTGGATAAATTCATAGTCCTAGTATTCAATATTCATTTTCCATCTGATACATAATTTTTACTCTTATATTCTTACTGAATGTAAAAAACTTCCTTCACCAAACCTCAATCAGAACAGAAAGATTGTGAAAATAACACAAACATTTAAAAACTCTAATTATGAATTGTGCAGTCAAGAAGGCAGAGTGGTTGGTTCCTGGTGTTGCTCTCTGCCACAGAACGACCAATTTGCAACTATTAAGGAGAGATGACAGAAGACCTGAGATCTGCGCTGAACAGGAAGGAACTGCTTGCCGTGCGACCCCAGTTCAGGTTGCTCCCCACTGCGTAGAGAGACTTTAGAGCTTCTGGGCCCACACACCCCAAGCCTGCCAGGCTGGAGAAGGCAGGCAGGGCAAGACTTCCGGCCAAGGCCAGTCCCTGGTACCAGGAGAGACTTAAGAGGCTCGGGGACCTCCACACCCCAAGCCAGCTGTCTCAGAACAGGCAGACACAGTGGGAACCCCAGCCCAGGCTAGTTCCTGCTGACCAGAAGCAGCAGTCCCTTCAGGATCCAAGCCAGATATCAGGGTGAAACGAGTGGACTGTGATACCCCCAGCAACAATGACAAAACACCGAAGGAAAGATACCAGAAATATGAAAAATCAAGAAAATACATTGCCACCAAAAGAAAATAATAACTCTCAAGTGCTAGATCCTATAGAACAGGAAGTCTTTGAAATGACAGACAAGGAATTTAGAGTAACAATTCTAAGGAAACTAAATGAGATACAAGAAAACTCAGTTAGACAACACAATGAAATGAGAAAGAATATAATGGGTCTGGAAGAAGAAATGTACAAAGAAATCAATGCCATGAAAAAGAACGTAGCTGAGCTGCTGGAGCTGAAGGATTCATTCAACAAAATAAAAAACACAACAGAGAGTTTAACCAGCAGACTTGAACGAGCAGAAGAGAGAATTTCTGACCTTGAAGACAGGCTGTTTGAATTAACACAGGCAGACCAGAAAAAGAAAAAAGAAACAAAAAAATTGAAGAAAATCTGAGAGAGACTACAGACAACCTTAAGGGCTCAAATATCTGAATCATGGGTATTTCAGAAGGGGAGGAAAAAGGAAATGGCATTGAAAACATGTTCAATGAAATAATAGCAGAAAACTTCTCAGGTATAGGGAAAGTCACAGATCTCCAGATTCAGGAAGCCCAAAGATCCCCAAACATATTCAACCCAAAAAGATCCTCTCCAAGACATGTGATAATCAAACTGGCAAAAGTCAAAGACAGAGAGAGAATCTTAAAAGCTGCAAGAGAAAAGCAGCAAGTCACCTATAAGGGAGCCCCAATCAGAATACATCAGACTTTTCATCAGAAACCCTAAAAGCCAGAAAAGAATGGGATGATATATTCAAAGCACTAAAGGACAAAAATTGCCAGCCAAGAATACTTTACCCAGCAAGGCTATCCTTCCAAAATGAAGGACAAATAGTATATTTCAGACAAACAAAAACTGTGGGAGTTCACTACCACACGACCAGCCCTACAAGAAATTCTCAAGGAAGTACTGGTTTGATACCACAAAAACAAGTATCACTGCCATGAAAACTCAAGAAAGAACAATACCTACCAGAAAAACAAAAATGCTAACAAAAGAGAAAAAAAATAGTTTATCTATCACAGAAGACAAACATAAAATTAGAAAGAAAAGAACAAAAGGTACTTAAGACATACAGCAAAAATCAGTAAAATGCTAGGAGTAAATCAACACCTTTCAATAATAACTCTAAATGTAAAGGGAATAAATTCCCCATTCAAAAGACACAGACTGACTTACTGGATTAAAAAGATGGACCCAACAATATGTTGTCTTAAAAGGACTCACCTGACCTGTAAAGACACACATAGACTAAGAGTGAAAGGACAGAAAAATATATATCATGTAAATAGAAATGAAAAATGAGCTGGAGTGGCTATTCTTATATCAGATAAAATAGACTTTAAAGCAAAAACCATAAAAAGAGATAAAGACGTCCACTATATACTGATAAAATGATCTAGCCATCAAGAAGACATAACAATCATAAATATATATGCACCCAATTTTGGAGCAGCCAGATTTACACAGTAAACACTATTAGATCTAAAGAAAGAGATAGACACTAACACCATAATAGTGGGGGACCTGAACACCCCACTCTCTTCATTGGACAGATCATCTAGGCAAAAAATCAATAGAGAAACACAAGATCTAAACAATACTTTAGACCTATTGGACTTGGCAGATATCTACAGAACATTCCATCCAACAACCTCAGAATATTCATTCTTCTCATCAGCAGATGGAACATTCTCCAGAATAGACATGTTAAGTCACAAATCAAGTCTTAACAAATTCAAAAATATTGGAATTATTCCATGTATTTTTTCTGATCACAATGGATTAAAATTAGAAATCAATAATAAATGAAACTCTGGAAACTATCCAAACACATGGAAATCAAACAACATTCAACTTAGTGACATATGGGTCCAAGAAGAAATGAAACAAGAAATCAAAAAATTTCTTGAAACTAATGAAAATAATGACACATCATACCAAAACCTGTAGGATACTGACAAATCAGCATTAAGGGGGAAATTTATCACATTAAATGCTTACTGCAGAAGAATGGAAAAATGGCAAATAAATAACCTAAGAGTTTACCTTAAAGATCTAGAAAAACAAGAACAGTACAAACCTAAAGTTAGTAGATGGAAATAAGTAATTAAGATCAGAGCAGGGCCGGCCCGGTGGCGCACTGGATAAGTGCGCCGCTTGGGAAGCGCGGCAGCGCTCCCGCCCGAGGGTTCGGATCCCACATACAGACCGGTTCCCGCTCACTGGCTGAGCGAGGTGTGGGAGCAACACCGAGGGTTGCAATCCCGTTGCCGGTCCCGGGTCCGGTACGGGGGCAGCACTGAGGGTTGCGATCCGTTGCCGGACACGGAAAAAGACAAAAAGATCTAGAAAAACAAGAAAAATTCAAACCTGAAGTTAGTAGATGGAAAGAAATAATTAAGAACAGAGTAGAATTAAATGAAATAGAAACCCGAAAAACAATTCAAAAGATCAATGAAACAAAAAGTTGGTTTTTTGAAAAGATAAATAAAATCAACAGACCTTTAGCAAGATTAACTGAGAAAAGAAGAGAGAAGACCCAAATAACAAAAATTAGAAATGAAAAAGACGATATTACAACTGACACCTCAGAAATACAAGGAATCATTAGAGACTACTATAAACAACTATATGCCAACAAATTTGAAATCTGGGGGAAAAGGATAAATTTCTGGATGCATACAAATTGCCAAAACTGAGCCAAGAAGATATAGAATATCTGAACAGACCAATAACGATCAAAGAGATTGAAACTGTTATCAGAAGGCTCCCAACAAAGAAAAGCCTAGGACCAGATGGGTTCATTGAAGAGTTCTACCAAACCTTCAGAGAGGAACTGATACCAATTCTCTACATACTGTTCCAAAAGATTGAAACAGGGGCCGTTCTTCCAAACTCATTCTATGAGGCAAACATCACCCTGATACCAAAACCAGACAAAGATGCATCAAAAATAGAAAACTACAGGCCAATATCCTTGATGAATATACATGCAAGAATCCTCAATAAAATACTAGCTAACAGAATACAACAACACATACACAAAATTATACACCATGATCAAGTGGGATTCATCCCAGGGACTCATGGTTGGTTCAGCATACACAAATCAATAAATGTGATACACTACATCAATAAAAGCAAAGACAAAAACCTTGTATTTCTGAGGTGTCAGTTGGAATATCACCTTTTTCATTTCTAATTTTTGTTATTTGGGTCTTCTCTCATCTTTTCTCAGTTAATCTTGCTAAAGGTTTGTCGATCATCTCTATAGATGCTGAAAAAGCATTTGACCAAATTCAACATTCTTTCATGATAAAGACTCTCTACAAGTTAGGCATAGATGGAAAGTATATCAACATTATTAAAGCTATATATGATAAGCCCATTGCCAATATCATCTTGAATGGGGAAAAGCAGCTTTTTCCCTAAAACCAGGAACTAGACAAGGATGCCCACTCTCACCACTCCTATTCAACATAGTGTTGGAAGTACTAGCCAGAGCAGCCAGAGAAGAGAAGGAAATAAAGAGCATACAGATCGGAAAGGATAAAGTCAAACTGTCCCTGTTTGCAGATGACATGATCCTATATATCGAACAGCCTAAAGCGTCTACAAAAAAACTCTTGGAGTTGATAAATGATTTCAGCACAGTAGTAGGATACAAAATCAACACACAAAAATCAGTAGCATTTCTATACTCCAATGGTGAACATGCAGAAAAAGAAATCAAGAAAGCTAGCCCATTTACAATAGCCACCAAAAAAATAAAATACTTAGGAATAAAGCTGACCAAGGATGTGAAAAATCTCTATGAAGAGAACTACAAACCACTGTTGAGAGAAATTAAATAGGATCACAAGAAGATGGAAAGATATCCCATGCTCTTGGATTGGAAGAATCAACATTGTGAAAATGTCCATACTACCCAAAGTGATATACAAATTCAATGCAATCCCCATCAAAATTCCAATGACATTTTCCTCAGAAATGGAAAGAAGTATCCAGACATTTATATGGAACAACAAAAGACCATGCATAGCCAAAGCAATCCTGAGCAAAAAAAATAAAGCTTGAGGCATAACACTACCTGACTTTAAACTATATTACAAAGCTATAATAACCAAAACAACATGGTACTGGCATAAAAATAGACACACAGATCAATGGAATAGAATAGAGAACCCAGAAATCAATCCATATGCCTACAGTCACCTGATCTTTGACAAAGGCAGCAAATCTGCATACTGGGGAAGAGACTGCCTTTTGAACAAGTGGTGTTGGGAAAATTGGATACTCATATGTAGGAGAATAAAACTAGACCCGTACCTCTCACCATATACCAAAATCAACTCAAAATGGATTAAAGAATTAAATATACACCCTTAAACAATAAAACTCCTTAAAGAAAACATAGGGGAAACACTCCAGGAAGTAAGATTGGGTACAGACATCATGAATAGGACCCCAAAAGCACAGGCAACCAAAGGAAAAAATAAACAAATGGGATTATATCAAACTAAAAAGCTTCTGCCCAGCAAAAGAAATAATCAACAGAGTAAAATGACAACCAACAGAGTGGTAGAAAATATATGCAAAATAAACATCTGACAAAGGATTAATATCCAGAATATATACGGAACTCAAACAACTTTACAGGAAAAAAACAAATGACCCAATTTAAAAATGGGCAAAGGAGCTGAACAGGCATTTCTCAAAGGAAGATATACGAATGGCCAACAGACACATCAAACAATACTCAACCTCACTAAGTATCTGGGAAATGCAAATCAAGACCACCTTGAGATACCATCTCACTCCAGTTACGTTGGCTGACATCCAAAAGACTGAGAATGATAAATGCTGGAGAGGCTGCAGAGAAAAAGGAACTCTCATACACTGTTGGTGGGACTGCAAAATGGTGCAGCCTTTATGGAAAATGGTATGGAGGTTCCTCAAACAATTCCATATAGATCTACCATATGACCCAGCTATTCCACTGTTGGGAATATACCCAGAGGATTGGAAATCATCATGCTGAAGGGATATCTGTACTCCAATGTTTATTGCAGCTCTATTTACAATAGCCAAGAGTTGGAACCAGCCCAATGTCCATCATCAGATGAGTGGATAAGGAAACTGTGGTATATCTACACAATGGAATACTACTCTGCTATTAAAAAGAATGAAATACTACCATTCGCAACAACATGGATGTACTTAGAGAAAACTATATTAAGTGAAACAAGTCAGGCACAGAAAGAGAAATACCACATGTTCTCACTTATTTGTGGGAGGTAAAAATAAATAAATAAACACACAAACAAATCAAGGGGGAAGGGGGAAGAAGGCAGAATAAGTATAAAAATTCCTTGAACCATTTAAGTCAAGTGAACAGATATGATGGTGGCGGGGGGGCGTGGAGAGGAACTGGTAAAGGGACATGAAAAATCAAATACAATCTCTATTGAGAAGTAAAATAAATAAAAAATAAATAAAATAAATAAAAACTCTAATTATTCAGGTATAAGCTTGTGAGATTCTGAAACAGTAGTACCTTAATATTTGTTATAAGACTCTTACGTGTTGTAGCCAGACAATATTTCTTTTCCAAATGGCACATTGAGTTAATGGTTATGTCACATCCCCTGATTACCAATACTCTATAGATGTTAAATATCTTTGACAATTGGAAAGGTGAAAAATAGCCTTTCTTTGTTTTTATTTCATATTCCCTTGCTTGCTAATAGATTTGAATGTTTAAAATTACTTTTCTAAGCCTGGAATTCCATCCCATCCAGCAATAATGAGGTGTCCCTCTTTCTTCCACTGGGGTGGTTTCAGAGGGAGCCTAGTGGAGCATCAGGACTTTCACCACCATACAACATAGAGGAGGCCACCTCTCCACTCCCCAGTGTGGTGCCAGTGGAAAGCACAAGGGGAACTGCTATGAGACACTCCCACCCTCCCAGCTAGTGCGCTAGTGATGGAGTTGGAATGTCCACTTCTAACCAGCAGTGAGGAGGGGCCACTTCCTTGGGTTTCAATAGAGGCTAGATGCTGGCCATGAGAATTCCAGCCTACCCTTCCTGATGGCCTGTCCTATAGATTTTAGACTTGCTTAGCCAGCCCCCCAATCACATAAGACAATTTCTTGCAATAAATCTCATAATATATGTCTTCTACTAGTTCTGTGTCTCTGGTTATTCTAAGGATTCTGGTTCTTTTTAGGATTCTAAGTGATTCACATATCTTTCTACTTTATGGTTTGTATTATAGTAGCTATCTCCAAGCCACTGTGGAATGAAGTAGAGCATAAACAATAAGCAAATACTCCTTGTACATCTTATTGGTCTGCCCCAGATGCAAGTTCAACCATCACGTGTTACCTAAAGTTCTCTCTATCTCTAATATTTTCTATCTTCAACATTTCTCTTCCATGCTCCTCAGTCCCAGCCCCTCCAGTCTCCTATACATTTTTACTTCATCACTATCTCTTTCCAAATATGCCCTCAAACAAACAAAACAACAACCCCCAACCCCCCTTTAACACTTCAATCCCTGTAAATTTTCATACTACTTCTCTCTCCCTTCACTTCCAAACTTCTTGCAAATGTTTTCTATTTTCACTTCTTCCATCTCCTCACTTCTTAACCCACTAGTACCTGGTTTCCATATCTACTACTCTACTAAAACTGACCTCTTGAAGTTTCAAGGTTTAAATACCTCCAGGTCACTAAATGCAACTGTGCAGGGCCTGCTTGTTGCCTCCCACTACCCATTCTCCTCTTCTTCCTTTGCAATAGAATCCTGGACAAACTATGCAGCTGAAAAGGTACATTTCCCAGCATCCTTTACCTCTAGGGATGGCCTGTTACTCTATTGTGGCCAATGAAGGGTAGCAGAATTGTGGAATGACATTTCCAGAACACTCTTTTAAAAGAGATGGAGCATGTCCTTCTCTTCTCATCCTTTGTTTTTATTCTTCAAGTATAGATGTAATGTCTGGAGCATTAGTAGTCATCTTGGATCAGGAGATGACCTTGAGGTCATAAGCTGAGTGGGATAGTGCAGGCCTCAGTGTTGTCCTTAGTGACATCAAGAAGTTGCTAAACCAGTGTCAGACTTCCTCCCTCCAGATTTCTGACTTCTTTTACATGAGAGAATAAATGCTTGAATGTTTAAGCCAAACCACTGTAGCAGGGTCTCTGTAACTAAAGGCAATACCTAATGAATATACCAATAGTCTCTCATTGTTCATTCATTCATTTATTCTATAAATATATGCTAAGTACCCACTTTGTGCCAAGCACCATTTTAAATACAGTGCAAATAAGACAAAGTCTGTCCGGTTCAAAAGGCTGTTTGGACATAGAGATGAAGAAATCAGGGGGCAGTTGGGTTATAAAAAAATTCTGTAGCTTAAAGGAGAGGTTGGGAAGGTGTAGTTTCGAGATGTATCCTCCTGTAGTTACTATTTAAATAAGATCATATCAAGAATGAAGGCTGAAAAAGAGAGAAGTCTGGAATAGCCCTGGTATACTCCAACATTTGAAGGTCTGACAGAAGCAGAGCTGGGTGGAGAGACCAGTGGTAAAAGGACAACCAAAGGAGCATGCTGTCATTGAGGCCCAGAAAAGAAAATGCTTCAGCGAGGAGAGAATAGTCAGATGCTTACTGTGAGGTAGCGTCAGGCACAAACAGAGAACAGTAGTTCTTCATCTTTAAAGGAGATTAACAGTGAAGTTAACAAAGCTTAGGTTTCACAGATCCTCACCAGCACAGGCTTCTTTCAGTGCCTCGTACCTATTCTGTATCTGCAGTTTTGTATTCGTTTGCTTAAAGACAGTTCTCCAAATTTCATAAATTCAAGCTTCATAAAATCTAGATGTGTCCCTCTTCATAGTCCTTTACCTCTCTGTGACACTTTGACCACATATACTTCATTGACATTATTTCTTCCTTAGCTTCTTGTGATATCTCACTCTCTTTTACTATTCTCTCCTCTTCTCTTGCCATTCCCTAAATGAAGATATGCGCTAACATTAGACGTCAATTTTGTTCTCTCTCCACTATGCCTTTATTAATGTAGTCATGCAGATTATCCTTATGTGAATAACTCCCAAACTGGAACTTCCAGCATTATCTCTACCTCCCAAACATGGTCAAAGAAATAATTATTTGCTCCTTTTGAAAAAAAAAAATTATCTTTTTATAAAATTCATGAGAAGAAGATGAAATGGATAAAAAGAGAAAAAAGTATATGCTTGACTCAGTGTTATCCATTGGCATGCTCTTTAAGAAAAGAAATAGAAGATAGCCTTTCTTAGTTCTCTATTGCCAAGTAACAAATTAACCCACGTTTATTGGCTTAAAACAACATTTATTATCTCACAGTTTCTGTAAGACTGCATTCTGGATGAGGCTTAGTTGAGTCCTCTGCTTCAGGGTCTTTCACAGGCTGCAATTGAGGTCTTGACAGGAGTTATAGTCATCTAAAAGGGGGAAAGGACCCACTTCCTAGATCTACTACATGGTGTTGGCTGGATTTAGTTCTTTGAAGGTTGTTGGACAGAGAATCTCAGTTTCTTGCTAGCTGTTGCTGAGGTGGCCCTCAGTTCCTTGCCATGTGGACCTTTCCATAGGGGGCAGCTCATAACATGGTAGGTGGTTTCATCAGAGAGCAAAAGTGAGAGGGCAAGAGAGAGTGCAAGCAAGATGAAATTCTTTCTTTTATTACCTAATCTCAAAAGTGACATCCATCACTTTGCCTTATTCTATTGATAGACTCCAGTCATTAGGTCCAGCCCATACACAAGGGGAGAGGATTACACAGGGAGTGAATATCAGGAGGGAGGGATGGCTGGGAGCTACTTTAGAAGCAGCCTACCATATAGCTCCTGCCCTCTAAGAACTCACAGTATAGCTGAGACAGCATTAGATAAGTACCTGGAAAAGACTATGGAATGCTGACACAATTACTGCCAGGCAATATAGGTGGTGTTACCCTACAGTTGAGACACTGTGTTCCTGTCAGTTTGCAAGTAACATGTTTGAGATTGTCACTGATTTTCAGGCTGTATTTTGAGATACATTTCATGGAGGTTGCCCTCCTCCTCTGTCACTTCAGAAAAATTGCTATAATAATGTAAAATGTAAGTTTAAAAAGCTTACTAACTGCCCTGCTATGTGGTTGTCCAATGGCCTCCATTCTTTTTTGCATGGCAGCTAGTTGTAAAGTATGGTGACTGTTTCATTTCCCACTTTGTGGTCAAAACTCCAAAATACTCCTCTTCATTACAGTAGTAGACATCTTTATCACAGTATGTTATCTGTATTAATACAGAAACTCATTTCCCAACTCATCTAGAGTTTTCATCATGCAATGAGAAAAAAAAAGACACTAACATATTTTAATCTCTCTGAAATTACTCAGCGATTTAATTAATTAGCATAACTGCACGGACCGCAAATACACTACCTTCTGTTCTAAGGTAGGTTGGGATCCTGGAAAGTGATCTTGGCCCTTTTGTGCAGTTCCACCTCCGACCATAGGTGGCAGAAGCACTCCTCCCTCACTAGCAGTTTTCGACCTTGATTCTGTCTCTGTCAGAACCAACCAAGTCAGTGTGGAGAGGGTGTGAGAGCCATAGAGACGATAGGCCTGTGGCCAGGCTTGCTTCTTTAAAAGAATGCTGTCCCCTGAAATTAGTTACTTTAAAGCACATTATAAGTGTGTAAACGCCCACGCGTGGTGCGCTGCTGGAAATCTCCCAGGGCCAGGCTCTCAAGAGTCCTGGCATTTTCTCCTTCCCGCGCTCAGGCGGAGAAAGGTGCGCTCCGGACTGCGGAGGCTCAACCCGGAAGCCGCCAAGGCCGCTCCGCGGGCTGATCGCCTCTTCGTGCCGCACCGAGTCCTTGGGCTCGCCGTGTCATCCTTCCTTGGTGGCCACCGGCCCATGGGCCTCCATGGCGACGGCAGGGGCCAGGCCCGGGGGCGGGTGGCCCGAGCGGGGCCGCGGCGCTCCGGGGGCCTCCGCGGCAGCGTCGCGGTGTTCGCGGCTGTGGCCGCCGTGTTCACCCTCACGCTGCCCCCCTCGGTGCCGGGGGGAGACTCGGGTAAAGTACTCGCAGAGTCGTCCCTCAAGTCCCTTTCTCCTGGTCCTGGAGCGGGGAGGGGTCGCGGCTGGCCCGCAGTCTTGGCATTATGTCTGGTCAGCTCGGGCCCTCCATGCACCCGCCTGTGCCCCTCGCAAGGTTTGGTGTCCCAGAACCACTGGCCGTTCCTGTAACTGGTTTCTTTAATCCGAAGGCTTTCGAAATCAGGTTCATTATTGGTTTCGCCTGATGGGGCTTAACGACCTCTCCACTTCCCCAGATCATTTTTCTGGTTCTGAGTTTTTACTTTCCATTCTTTTTTAGTTCACAAAGTATTACTTACCGAGTCCTTGTTTCAGACAAAAAGAATAATAACAGTGGTGAACAAATTTCTTGGAGAGTATTCTGGTGAGGTTAGAGACAATACACAAGTTACTGAATGAACAACTACGTGTTAAGTGGCGATAAAATTATAGAGACAATGGGAGAAACGTGATTGAGAGTGGGGGTCCTTCAGAATGGATAGGCCTCTGAGGAGGTGATAGTTTAGTTGAAACCTGACTGTTGAGAAAGAACCAGCATGCAGAGTATTTGGTGGAGAACCCTTTAAAAAGCAGAGGCCAGATGCGACTTAACGCAAGCTGCTTTTAATTAAAGAGAAAAGCATGACTGGTGGGCCATTTCAGTTATTTTGTATTTGAGCCGAGAAACATGATCTACGTTTTGGTTTTTTTGTGGTTGTGATTTTTTTTTTTTTTTTGACGGCTGGCCAGTATGGGGATTCGAACCCTTGACCTCGGTGGTGTTATCACCGAGCTCTAACCGACTGTGCTAACCGGCCAACCATATTTTGGTTGCTTTTGGTTTCGTTTGGTACCAAATTAAGCGGCCATCAAATAATGCCTTATAACGGCCAGTAATTTTGTCAGAATGGTGCTGTAAATTTAGGTAGTGAATCTGTGCACTGAAGAAACTACTAGTTATCTTTTGCTGCATAACAATTTACTCCCAAATTTAGTGGCTTAAACAGCAAACGTTTATTATCTCACAGTTTCTACAAGTTTCTGTGTCCTGGGTGCAGTTTAGCTAGGTGGTGTTGCTCAGGACAAGGTTGCTGTCATGGTCTGGGTTGGGGCTGCAGTCCTCTCAAGGCTCAGTTTAGGGAGAATCTGCTTCTAAACTCAATCCAGTTCTTTGGCATGTGCGTCTCTCCATAAGATAGCTGACGTCTGTCAAAAGAGAGATAGGTCACCTCTCTCTGGCATCTCCGTTGTATTTTATCCTAGTCTTGGAAGTGACATGACACTGCCCTTTTTTATTCATGGAGGTTAGTCAATAAATCCAGCCCACATTCAAGGCAGAGAGGATTACACAAGTGAGAATACCAGGAACTGGGGATTATTGGGAGCCACTTCAAGGCTGCCCACTACGTTGAGGATCCTTGATGTTCCATTTCCAAGTCATTACCTTTTTTCCTTCAGTTCCTATTTAACACGTAGAGATAGTGTTTCATTAATGGAGTAGGAATGGAGTTACCATATTTCCAAGATTTATATTAAATAATAGAAATATCTTCATAGTTGTAAGAGTTTTGACATTGCAGAGCATTATTCAGAAGTTAGCTAGTTCTGTTGTTGAAAAAAAAGATTGTCAGCTACTTATCATGGTCATTTGAGCCTGAATTATGGGGGTGGGATGAATAATAATACTAACATTTATTGAGCATTATATGGGTTGTTGTTTTAACCCTCCCAGCTTACCTTATGATGTAGGTACTATTATTACATTTATTTTTATAGTTGAGAAAACTAGGGCTAAGCTATGGCCAAAGTTGAACAGTGAAGTAAGGGCAGTCAGGGAAAGAATCTAAGATTAACTTTAGATAATGTTCTTTTGTAACCTCTACTCTTTGTCAAAGAATTTCATGAAATTCTTTGTTAAATCTGCCATCACATATGTGGTGATATTTAAATTCTATTTAAAATCTATGATTGTTGCCTTGTCCTTATTAATACTGTATTTTTCCCCAAAAGAATAAGGTTACAGTCTATGGTCATACCGTCCTGAATGTGCCAGATCTCATCTGATCTCAAGCTAAGCAGGGTTGGGCCTGGTTACTTGGATGAGAGACCACCTGGGAATACCCAGTGCTGTAGGCTTTAAAAGAAAAAAGAGAGAATAAAGTTATGTTTTCATCTTGCATTACCTTAAAGATATTCTTATTTGTTTAGTTTGATACTAAATAGTGGTTCCTTCTAATATTTTTATGTTCATTTTTGGGAATGATAAACTGTTTTCCAAGTATATGCCAGCATGGAAAATTTATTTAATCATGTCTTTGATAATTTTGTTTACATGTTGAATGTACTGTTCTCCTTAAATGTTTATAAAATGTATTTTCTATCAATAAACAAAATACACCTCAAAACCAATAAAAAGCATGTATTCTTCTTCCTGATAAGTCTTAGATTGTACTCCATAAATCCATCACATTGTGGATTGCCAAAATTATTTTTTTGCACTACTTGTGACACATCTGGTTCATTTATGGGCAGGAGTGTTCATGGTCCTTGGAGGAAGGGGTTGGGAATCTAGCCTTTTCTAAATTAGCTTATATATGTATTTTAAAGATACTGTCTTGGGCTGGGCCCGTGGCGCACTTGGGAGAGTGGGGCGCTGGGAGCGCAGCAGTGCTCCCGCCGCGGGTCTGGATCCTATATAGGGATGGCCGGTGCGCTCACTGGCTGAGCGCGGTGTGGCCAGTCTCAAAAAGGACAAAAAAAAAAAAAAAAGATACTGTCTTTAACAGACTTGATATGACAATATAATAGTATAATTAATATAAAAAAGTGTAATATAAAAGGAGCTGGTTTTTGTAAAGGTTAAGCGTTTGCTGACAACTCTGAGTTTGCCAATTCATGTCCCAGACAGCAAAGCTGAGGTTCTCAAACTTGAATGGACTTCAGAATTGCCTGGGAAACTTGGGCCCCAAGGCCAGAAGGTGTTACTAGATTAGGGAGTTTGGGGATATGGCCAAGGAATCGTAAGTTTTAAAAAGCACCCAGATAATTCTGATGCAGGTAGTTGTAGGAGGTGACTTAGAGGAAACCCTAGTGGAAAGGGTTGGGAGAAAGCAAGGACTCAGGAGGCTTTGAGCTTTTTGTTTGTTTGTTTTTTGTTTTTAACTTCTTCCTCTTTTCTCTTTATCACATTCAATTTAAGAGAACTGTTTCCTTGTAGCTTTTTATCAACGATACATTGATAAACTTTGAATACTGGCATCTTTTCTATTTAGATTTTAGTTTAACATTTGATAAGAATTGATGGACATTTGTCACATTCCAGATTTATCTTTATGGCAGCAAAACTCCAGCAAAGAATAACAGCATTATTGACTTTTTAATCAATGGTAAGAAGAAGTTAGAGAAAATAGGCTATTTTTCTTGATGTTAACTATAATTAATTCTACATGCATTTTAAGTGGAGGAGAATGAATATTGACCTTGAAATTTTGAACTTATGGTGTGCTTCATCACACAGAGATATAAGAACAAAACACTGATGAAAAACAGTTTGGGACTGAAGACAAGTGCGAACTCATTATGGAGTGAAACTAAAAATAATATCCTTGACAGTTTTACAAAGGGAATAATTCTTCCAAACATTTTTAGATAATAGGTAATTTCCTTAAAAAGGAGTGTTTAGGATATTTAAAGTGCCTTTGATTTCTAAGATATCTCCAGAAAATCCTTAAGTAATTGACTTAAGGGAGCAGTACCTGTCATTGTGTGCCCTTATGGGGTTTCCATGAGGTGAACAGTCATTCACCTAAGATAGGGGTGTCTGAGTAACAGGGATGACAATGTGATATGTCTTTTTGTCAATCTCTGTGTGCAGGGCTTGAATTAGATTCTTTGTGTGTGGCCAGAGGAGAGAGAGGTGGTGGTGTCTTGGCAGGATCCTGAAATGGGTAGGATAATGTTTTTGAACTTAGTGGGAGAGAGTAATGAAAACAACTGACCAGAATATCAGGCAATCTAAATAAGTGCTAAATAGACTCAAGCAGGTTCAATGGAGGAGAAAGAAGTGATTAATGCTGCTGGGGGAGGCTGGGAAGGGAGGTGTGTAAGGAAGGGTGTCACTGAGAATGTGGCAATTGAACTAGCCTTGAAGGATTTAAGAGAGAATGCTGGGGAAAATATTCCAGGGTGAGAAAATGAGTGAGAAGAGTTGCGAAAGAGGACCACTCCAGAGGAGTGGTGGGTAATCAGATTTGACTGGGTTGAGCATAGGTTTCATGGTATAAACCTAGCAAAGGGACCTTTAAGCTATAGAGGGCTTGAATGTCATGCTGAAGAATCTGAACTTCATTCAGTAAGCAGAGAGCAGCCACTGAGAAATCTTAGAGTAGGGATATGATCCAGCCTTTTTGTTTGTGTGTGTGTGATGGAGAATAGGTGGTGATTTAAGTGATGTCAGTATGAAGATAAATTGAAGTAGAAGATGGGTGAAGTCTATAGCTATAGTCCAGGCCAGAGAGGATAAAGTTCTAAATTGTGACTGGGGCAGTAGAAATTAAAAGCAGAATATTGATATCTATTGAAGGATAAAAAATAGACATTAGTACATTTCCTAATTGGTAATAGTAACTTTCACAAATCATTCATCAATATTGATTGATTTCTTACATTGCACTGTACTACGATGTACAGGGATGAGTCAGAAATAGTCCCTGTGCTCTGGATGCATAAGATATTAATGAATAGGCATTGAATTACTGCATTATAATTTTAGAGATAATCAGTGGTGAGGAGCTATAGAGGACTATATAACGAATATAATTATTTAATGGCTTGAAAAAATGTATTATGATAGTTTACCAAAATAACCGAGAGTTAGTAAACAATTGGAAATTACTTAAAGACTCCCAATGTAATTAATGTAGACAAGGTATCCAAATGACAGTGTTACGTTAGTATGGCACATTTTATGGAGTGTTCAAACCTGAGAAGTCTGCACATTTTACATATCGTATGGTTGCATCTTATAGACTGTTTTGTGCTAAATTCTTCAGGGATAATCCAGTGTATTACACTAATGCTCTGTAACAGTATTTGTATATTTACAAGTGAATACAACTTTCAGGAGGGAAAACTACCATTTTTTTAAAATCAGAATTCACCTATACTTCTACTGACCAGTTATTAAAAACTATCAAAAATAGTTTGTTCAATAAGACCTAACGGAGAAAATATTCTTAGACTATTTCATGCTGTTAAATCTCTACAGATTTATAGTTTTATCCAGTCAAATTAATGCAAAACCCCAATGCAAGCATTTGGATTTTGAAAACTTTGGAGGAGTGTCATTTTCTAATAGTAATTATTGGTTTTACATTATTTTTTCACAGGGGAACTGATCACAGCCGCACATGAGCTTGGAGTAAGTATTAGTTTTATTGTTTAATCAATGCTCTCATTAACAGTTTTAGGAATTAAGAAAGTTTAATTAAGCATGGAGCAAAGTAGATTAATTTATTTTCAAACCCCAGTTTTTAGTAACTTATAAGTACAGTACATGACAATTTACTTTAAGTTTTAAATCCAATTAAATTAAATTATAAAGCAAAGCCTTTACTATATATACAGTAGCTGGCTTATTATCACCCCAAATTTTGTATAAGCTGTGGAGAATAAAGTAAATCGGGTTAACAGTTTTAATAAGTTTATTATTTAATAAACTTTATTATGGTGCATGATCCCTTTAGGCAAGACCTTACGACTGTCAGCATGGTGGTAATCCGATAGCAGTGTGGTCTTTCAACTTTCTAACCAATGCGATATTTCAGAACCTGCTTTTTTCAATAGCCTTTTAAATGACCCTAATGTACTGTGAACCCAGAGAACAAACTGCTTAAGAACTGACAATGAAATATGTCACCCTTTCTCTAGGTGATGTACCATTTGATATATGCTGCCAAATCCACTAAAGAAAATATTTATTTGTATTGGCACAAGAGGATTACAATAGAAAACCACGACTGAAACATTTAGTCATTGGCACATAATCTTTATACTTGCTGAAAAAGGGTTACTTTTCAATTAAAGCCGGTGTGACTCTTCATTTCCTACATGAAAACCTTCTAACTGTTGCTAATTTTTCCGTAGGTTGCCCATCCTCCTGGCTATCCTTTGTTCACGCTGGTGGCTAAACTGGCAATTATACTATTTCCTTTTGGTTCAGTTGCCTACCGAGTCAATCTTCTCTGTGGTTTATTTGGAGCAGTAGCTGCATCGTTACTTTTTTTCACCGTTTTCAGGTAAAGTAGATGATTAGTTAAAATTAATTTTGAGTAATTGAAGATGTAGATTTCTTACGGCCCAAGTACATATTAAAAAAATCTTTTGTTGCGTGATTTCCCTAACTCATATGATTTCATTTCCTTAATTTACAGTAATTTCATATGCATTTGACCCCTCAAATGATTACACAGTTGGTTCTGCCTCATACAATAGAGTGAAGGTGTCACCAGTTCATTAGCACGGTTTTCTGGTTAGGCAGAACTAATGAGGTTTGTCATTTTATGAAGATACAGATGGGCCAGTTTAATTCAACAATATGAAGTTCATCTTTTGGTAAATGGTAAATATTATTTAATTACTCACAGTATAGCTGATGGACAGCTGCCTATCAGGTCCAGGGCTAATATCTAATTATTTTATATTCTAAATAAAAACATGTTGTATACTTTTTGAAATGAGGCTGTTAACTAAGGAAATCAATTTTGGATGTAGTTTGAGTAACATAGTAAGGTTTCACTCTGTTTCTTTATAACTGTAGGGAAAGTAGGCAAATTAGATCTCACTTCATTGACGTAAGGTTTTCTTAACTTAGAAGTCTCCCCTGCTTTTAAAAAATTGGTCATTAGTTTAGGATATTGGTAAATTCATTTGTCTTTGATGTTTCTCTCTCCTTCATTCTTAGCTCAGTCTATCCTATGCCTAAAAGGATTATAGTGAAAAATACGAATTATACTAACCACAAAGGGAAAAGCTAAATTAAAACACTTTTTCCAAAAACTATTGCAGGTCTTACTATAAAAACAAATCATTTTTGTATATAAATACAGCATAATTTAAATAGACATAATTTCAAATGTCATTTTTGGAGACTAATATTTTTTATTTGCATTAAAGTCATAATAATGCCCTTTAGCTTAATTCCCTCCAAATTCTCTTTTAATTATTTACAGAAAGGTAAAATTTAACATGATTATAACTCTACAGTTTACTTTTAAAATTATTTGTAGAAAGCTTTCAGATTCAAATGTTATAACTGTTGATCATTTACTAAATTTTTATCAGTATTATTTAATTTGTTTCTATTTCAGTCTTACAGGTTTTCAGTGATAGCTAAATCTTTTAAGTATGAGATATTTAAAATAATATCTCTGCTTGGATTTATTAGTGTTGTGAATACTTTCTTTTTCTAAATGGTTAGAATAAATTTTATTAGAATTGTTCCTTCTGAGTCTTTTATAATTAAGAATTTGTCAGTGTATCTATTGAGAGAAAAAAACTGATCTTTTTTTTTTAAATATCTAGGTTGAACAGGAAATTACCTGTTCTGCATTATTAATTTTACAAGAACTATTATTGAGTTATTAATTTTTACAAGACATTTTGAGACAAAAACATTTAAAGAAAACCAATATTTATATTTATTTTGATAGTTAATCTTTATTTTAGATCATTTATATATGCAAATGATAAATAAATTTTGATTTTTTCTAAACTTTTTTCATATTTTTTAACATTAATTTTTGATGCCATTACAGATGAGAACCACTGTAAAAATTATAAAATCTCACAGAATCTAAATAGCTTTGGACAATAATTTTCTTTTAAATTGTCTCCATTTAAAAATAACTTTTATTAATTATTATGCTTGATTATAATAAATTTCAGATTAGCAAACTAGCCTGTAACCCTTTTCTTTTAATATACAGTATTAATGATATATTTTTATGTTTGCTGACATGTGCTTTAAATCAAAACTCTTAATATGATTAAGCTGGGTATTTGAGTGGTGTTAGTAATATAGTACTTTGGAAAAGTTGCTGTCTTTCAGAAAAGGTATCTAACAATATTATCTCTTACATACATTTCAATAAGAAAATACTTCATTATTTTGAATACAAATAATTGACAAGGTACATGTCCTTTGGGAACAACCTAGTTCAAGTGGCAAATCTGTTTTGTCTAACAATAGACACCCTTCAGAAAGGAGAAGCCATCTCTATGGAAATAGGACTAACAGTAGCCTATTGATTGAGTGGAAGAAGACATTATACAATGTCAGCTGGCTTGTTACAATTTCATTTGTTGTATGACCTGAACTTAACCTTTAAAACCTTTTTTCTGTGAATATAAACCCAACAGCAGGACACAGTTTTTGTACAACCATTACAGTGACAGCTTTTTTCCAGTCCCAGCGTACAGTAAATCTATTCCTTTACAGGTTGACTCCTTTATCAGAATTTGTTTAGGAGACATTTCACTACTTTATTCATTTACAGACCAAATCATCATTCCATTTTGTTGTTGAATATTGAAAGGTTTTGATCCACAAAACAGTTTTATTCTTTCTTTCCCCCATCACTTAAGAGAACATTTCTGTACATGTAGGATTAGTGCTGACTGGTGGGCAGTAAATTAATTCTTTTAACAGGTTTAGGTTTTTTTCAGGTAATTGTTCACATGGCATTCACTATATTTAGCTCTTGGGGGGGACATAAAGACCTTCTGTACCTTTTAAACAAAGATGGTATTTCAAAAGCAAATTTCTGTTTAAATGTGTTGATATAAAAGGCTCCATTTTTTTTTCAGTAAACATAACTTAGATTGAAAGAACAATTTATTTGTCGTTTCCAATTACTATGTAATTTTTGCTTTTCTTCCATCTTTCTCTTGCTTTTAAAAGCCGTAAGATGTCATTAACACTGCATTTTTTGTCAATCTTTCCTTATGGTTGGCAAGAACTCATTTATATTTGCTGTGCTTAATGTAGAAAGCATATGAGTAAAACAGCACATCAAAAGCTGTGTTTGTCACTGTAGTTTATTGAATTAAAAATAGTAAGATTGTGGCAGTTGTTTCTGTATGTATTTATTTACATATTGTCCCCTTCTGGGGTATTTTTAAGCATGTATTATGTTGGGGGAATTTAATCTAATAAATTTCATTTATATAAAATGGTATTCATTTTATTAATGTGTACATCTGTGTTTTTAAGGTTATGTAATACGGTTAGTGATTTATAGGAACTGGGATTTTCTCATTTAAGGCCATTGAAGTAAGTGACTTTTAAATTTGATAGTATGATATTTAAAGTGTTCTATTTGAAATTCACAAATCCTATTAATATAAAGTTAAAAAGTTACAGATAATGTAAATCACTAATATAAATACCATTTAACATTGCTTAGTACTTGAGTTTCAAATTATTTTCTAGGAAATATCAAACTAGGTCATATATGCCAAATGAGGAAGGAGTACTTAAGTCACTATTATTAACCATCTACATGCTTACTTTTCATATATTCTGGTATCACTAAAGAAGGGAATATGTCGATAGCATGGTATAAAAATTCTTTACCTCAGGGAAAATTTAAATTGCTTATGGTCTCAGATGAGGGCATATCTTGTATCATTTATTTTGGTAGTTACAGGGCAGGGAATATATTCTCAACAGGCTTTGAGAGTCAGCATATCCTTTTCAAACTATTATGGGCCAAATGCAACTATTGAAGAATTCATTCAACAATATTTGTTGAGCAATCATGTGAATTGAAAGTAAAACTCTTAGCTTTTAAAATCAAGACTCAGTGCTTATTTTAGAGAAAGTAGGACAGAATCACTAACCAGTAAATAAGCTGTTTTTCAAATGTTTTATCCAAGTGGCATAATTTCAGGAAACTTGCATAAAAACAATTTCTAACACCATTAACATTGTACAGTAATCAGATCTCTTAATGTCAAGCAGATTACCTAGAATATACGAATATTAATAATAATTAAATATATTGAAACTATGCTTACTACAAATAACTTATGATCGATTTCAGTAATATTTAAATATCTTCTGGCAGATTGTTGTGTGTTGGGATTTTATTCATGGATTTTGTAATTTTTATAAGTTATGTATTTCTAAACATTATGTTTCCGGTAAAAATTAATTTGATTAAACTTTAGGAAAGCGAATACTTGATTCTGAGCACTGTGTCTGCTGTTCTTATAGCTTCAGTTAGGATTCCATTCAATAAAGAATAGAAAATTAAAATGCCATACCTTAGAGAATGCAGAATCTTCTGCTTAAGAGACATTTGGATTTTCCAGCTCAAAGAGTATTTTAGATTATTGCTATAGAGAATAATGTGAAGCTCTTCCTAATTTCAGAAGTAACTATGCATAAGGAACAAATAGTCACCAAGTTTTTGTAGTTGAAGAAGAATGGAAAGTACTGGAGCATTAATTTCCTTTCAGGAGAATATCTGTCTTGATCCCTGGTTAATTGATCATATATTTCTTTCGTACTTGTATTAAAATTGCATTGACTCAGACTGCTTAAGCATATTAAGAGCTTGGTTCATTTGCATTTTCTTATAAGTAGAGGGACATATTAGGCTCAAATAGCAGCGCTTCATTTTGAGGGGAAAAAAGCAGGGCAAAAACTCTTTTTTAAGACTGTAGAGTCTTTTCTGACAGCTAGTCAGAGTTAGAATTAGTTCAAGGAAATGTTAATAATGCACTGCCTGGCCTAATCCCTTTGATATCACCAGGTATCCTCCTGTTCATGGGTTAATTGCTTTAAAAGCGGAGGCAATATTCTGAGCGGTGGGCCGCTTCACCTTTTCACAGCTGTTACCATTGAGTGACAACTAAATCCCATGTGTAAGATGAGGAAGAGCTCAATCTCCAATTGGGAGAAAATTTATGTAAACCGCAATCCCTTCAGAATGTGCGGAAGTCATAGACTTTCTTGATTTACTCTGCTTTTCCCAGAAAGCTCTATTGTTCACTTTCCTAAGTCCCATCAACCCTTTGTAGCAGAATATCACAGCGGCAGCAGATAGCTTGAAATATATAAATGCTATCATAGCTCTGATTAATAGCAGTGCTTATGAGTCAAGTCTGATAACAGTGCAGCTCTCCACTCAATTTCAGATACTGCTAATGGAATCTGTCTTCTCCAATTGTAATATGAGAAGGCCTAATTTGCCATGGAGCTTGGAGCTGTCACCAGTAGGGGATTGTGGGGTCAGATGGGAGCTGCCAGGTTTTTGCCCTGCAGCTTGTATCTCTCACTTTGAATAGAGCAGCCCCCTGCCTGCCAGTTAGCTGATAGGCCGCCGTGGGGTTTATGCCACTATATACAATAGGAAAGGGCTTCATAGGCTGACTTTATAATTGTGAAGCTAGCTCATATTTCCACAGCTACTGTGCTGCATAATTTCTAATAAGTGGTTTTAACAAATGTCAGATTATGAAAAGTTTCCTCAATTACAAAAACTTATAAAACATTTAAATTGCTAAATCTGTTTCCTGCCAAGATTTTGCCACTGGAACTAGCCATCAGTTATTACAGCTGTAATAATAAATGCATATATTTCTTAAAATTACAAATAAAATTATAGATCATAACTTGTATAGATTTGCTGATTTTGAAAGCCATAAAAATAGAAAACAATCTTCATGAATTAAAATATTAAGATATACTTTATAACTTTGCATAAGAATACTTAATGTTCAATCTCTGTTGTTTGTTAAGTTGGTTAATGTTGCCAATGAAAGTTTAATATTCTCACTCTGTTGATTTAAGTTATTTGGGTGTTTCAAGTTTACTTCATATACTTCTACTATCTTAACATTGTAAAAATTATGTAGCATCTTCTAAGTTTTCAGTTAAAAAAGACTTAGTGTGATGACATGTCTTGGCCAGTGCCTTTGAGAATAATATGTTGAAATATGCTTTTAACCAAATTTAGTTTTGTTACTGAATGCTAAGTACACTATCCAGATTGAGTAACAAGCTAGTCTTGAGGTCTTGTGTGTTTTTACATATTTCAAACAAAATTGACTGAAATCTGTAACTTGGGAGTTGCTTTAAACTAGGCTGTACCTCAAGAAGGTGTTGCCTCCCATCATGCAGGTTATTTGACACAGCATGAAAACTTAGTAAATGTAAAGTAAATGATGGTGATTCCTATAGAGCCCAATTCAGTGTTTTCTTTTAGATATTCAGGTATAAGTTGGGGGGTATAATAAAATGAATTGTCCTAAACCTTGAATAGCTTTATCATTTATTAGGTAATGCATAAATCTTAATTCTAATGGAAGTTGTGTGATTACATTTTATTTATGGAAGCTATTCATAATCTTATTCCCTCCATTTCAGTTGTGCTTTTTTTCCTTTTTAGAGGCTTTGAAAATTTTTTCCCAATTTTATTTAGTGATTTTAAATCAGAAATAATACTTTATACTTTTCCTATTAAAGTATTGGTAGTTAATATTTATGTAGCTAAAAATTCAGGGTAGAAACAGTTGTCCTTTTGATTGAATCTTGTAAAACAGAGCTAACCTTGGAAGGATTTTATATGAAATGACAGTAAATTTTTATAAAATGTGGAAAATTTGTACAAAATTTTAAGGATGGAAATATTTATAATTTTTTTACATCTAATGGTGGTGGTCTCAGAATATAACTTTAATATGCCATGTCCTAAATTATTGATTAATATTCATTAAATCTATACTTGGAAATGAAAAGATTTAGACCCTACTGCTCTCTAAATGGTCACTGACTATAATTTTCCCACACAACACCTGACACATACTAGATTCCCAGTACATATTTATTGAAAGAATGTTAAATGAACTGCCCCCAAAAGAAGGTTGTTTAGCAACACTTAGGTTTTCAGTAGCTTAGCTCTCCAATTTAACTATTTTCCAGGTAGACAGGAGAGTTACATACATGGCATTTATGTGAATGAGCCAGAAGGGAACATTTATGCTTCTTCGCTGTAATCCATTGTACTTTTTTAGTTGTAAGTATGAATTGACACTAATAGTAATTTATGAAACAGTAATGCCAGATGCTGCATTGTGGCCTGTGTACTCGAATTCCACTTATTCCCAAAAATAGTAATCAGTATAGATGGAGACTAGTGTACTCTCCATGTTGGGTTCTTTTCATGCAAGTAACACTGAAGACAAATACGTTCATGAATTTTATGAGGCACATCAAATGTGTGTTTGGAAAGAATTTCAGGTTTCTGTTATTTGCCTTTTGATTGAGGGTTAGACAAACATGTGACTACACATGAAAATCAAATACCGTGTAGTGGAAAGAAAAATATACCTTATCATCAATAGCAAACCTATGTCGATGGTGTACATTGTAACCTCCTGATTTATCCATTGTGTCAACAAATGAATAGTATTTCATCAGTGAGAAAACTACTACACAATCAGTGACTTTCTTATGAATCTTATCTAGGTCTCATGGATTTTGTGGACCAAAAAGAAGGCAGTTATGTTTCAACCAAAGAATTCTGATGCTCACATTTGTTAGGATGCTCTTAATAGCATCATATCTTCCTTACCCTAGTGGAGAATTTCTGTCATTCACATTTTCTGGGTGAAATTTTAAACAGCCATACTGTCTGTCATACTCTTGTGTATCTTTCCACATTGACTAAATACTGTGCTCTACTGGAATGTGAACTCTATGATTTTAGTGTTAACCCAAATAGAAAACAATTAGGAAGATTTATTTACTGCAAATCCATTACAAAATATATTTTATATTTAAAATATAAACTTATTTATATAAAATAAAACATACTTTTATGACTTGGATTTGATATTTTGAATCTTCTTTGCTTTCCTTTGTTAGTGTAAGACTTAGTATTAAGTACTCCTCTATAGCAGTATAAAAACTTGATTTTGATTACAGATATTGGCATGTGATTGTATTTTACAATACAATGATTATGTTATTAAAATTATCATAGTAATGGTGGTTGAAATGAATGATCTTTTCTTCATACGGCCTCATACAATTTTATTTTTCTGTAAGTTAGGTGAGATTCTAAAAATATGTATTTCATTTGGAGCGATACCTCTTTTGACCTTGCTCTATGAGTCATAGTCTATAAGAATTAGATTGAGAATAGAAAACATTTTTTCTCATATTATATCTAATTAGTCATAAAGTGTTTTTAAGTTAAAATGGAAAATAGTCTAGACTATTTGCAGTCTATTAGTGAGTTCTGGTGTAGAGTTCTCATTTTATTTACAACCTCCTTTGAATTTCTCTTTTTTTCTCTAGTTTGCTATTAGTTTTGTTGAAGTGATTTAATCTGTTTCAGTAGAAAAATGTATGTTCTTTAATTTTAATGAGCTGATTTTAAGATTCCACTTTAGCATGTTATTAACTTCTTAGTTGTGTTTTCAAAACATAATAATCAAGCACATTTACTCAAAAGAATAAAATGAAAATTGAAAGTAGGGCTCCATTTGTGACAAGTGAAAACACAATGTCTGTGAGTAGTTGACAATTGTTTTATTTTCTTATTTTGTGGGGGTTACTTATAAAGGTGGGCTGTGACCAGATCATGAAAGGTCTTGTCCATCATGATGAAGAGCTTATATTATGTTTATGATTAAAGGGGAGTTGTTAAAGGTTGGATGCAGAAAAGTGTGAGATCAGATGTGTTTTGGATCCCTCACTCTGGTGGCCGTGGTGGGCATGCGACTGGAGGCAGACAGCTTATGATGCTATTGGATTGGTTTGAGCCTGAGATGATGATGATAGCTGAAATAGGGCAGTGGTGGTATGGATGGAGAGAAGAGGATGAGTTTAAAAAATATTTCTGAAGTAAAATTGACAGGATGTGATACGTTTGACAGGGAGAGAGAAGGAAAGGAAGCTTTGATGATGAATCCCAGGTCTCTTGACTTAGATAACTAGGTAGATAATGAGAATCACTGAGATAGAGAATACAGGAGCAGGAATTATTTTTAGGGAAGAGGATAAGAAGTTAATTTTGCGCATGTTGGCAGAGTATGTAGAGTGAGAAGAGCAATCGCCTGAGGATGAAGAGAATGAAACTGTGGGAAATATCAGCTCTAAAGGAGTTAACGGAAAAAGAGACATTCAGAGAAAACTCAGAAGGAAAATCTAGAGCCATATAAGGAAAGCCAGTGGGATGTAGGGTCCCAGACATCAGCTGTGTAGAGTGTATATGGGAAAGTGATCAACACAGCAGAGAAGTCCCAAAGACTATTGTCATTGAGGACTTCAGTGAGAGCAATTTCAGTAGAATGCTAGAGGAGGAGAGGGTGGAGGCTGCAGATGGGGTCAATGTGAGGCTGATACTGAGCCTAGCCATGACCCTGTAACTTGTCTTCAGGAAATCATCCTTGTTGTCAACTTGCTTTTTAGTCACTTGTCTCTGTCTCCTTAAGGTTTAATAAAGCATGCTCAGATAATGCCCAGGAAGTATGACTTGAGCAATATAATGAGACTGCCTTCCTAGCGATATAATGAGAATCACTGAATGAACTGAAAGACCTCCAAAGTCTCCAGAAAATATCATCCTTACCATTACCGACATGGAGGATCACATCTCCTTGCTAGCATGCTTGTGAAGTCATGGCACTGGGCCCTACACTTGTATTCCTACATTGCCCTGAGCCTACAGACTTATTGATGCGTGGTGTACCAACCGCAGTTTGGCTTTCAGTACAAATATTTAGTTTTAATGAAACTTTTATGATTTTGAAAACATCTTTATTAAACTCTTCCATCACAGGCTACTTTCAACAATAGAGTCTAATCTTGCTTAACTGGCCTGTTCATCCTCTAATAATTGACAGCCCCTTCCCTAACCCACTTTCTACTCCCTGGCATGACTTTAGCTTTCATTTCATTCATTTCCTTGGTGCCACCAATTTTCTTCGGTGTAATTGAGACTTTCAACCCTTTGCTCATCCTTTCTATCTCCTCCATCAGCCCCCCTACTAACTTTATTTCCTTCTCTATCCAATATGAGCCCTGTGGTTCATTACTTGAACTCTCTTTCCCTCTTGTCTGTCTGTCCCTCCTACATAGTAAACCCCTAAGGCTGGATCATCTAGTCTCTCCAGGCCTGGCTCAGGCTGCTGCAGACCTTTCCAAAGCCATGCAGACACTCCATCTCCACAGTCTCTGTAGTCTCCAGCCTCAGGTGAGCATTTATTGCTACCTACAAGGCTTTGTATGTATCCCTCCAGAGCTTGTGGAGTTTTTCTTTTTATCTCTACTTTTCTTAATCCACTAGTTTGTAAATGTTACATGGTCAGTAATTGTTAGTTGATTCTGAATCTTAGCATTAAGCAAAGTTTTAAAGGCAGTATGTTAAAATACGTGCGTTTTAAGGGGAATACAGAGTTTGTCTTATAAAATGCTTTTGAAGCTGAAGAAATTCATACAGGCTTAACCCATATAGATTGTTTTATGAAAAACATAAATAGTAAAATGATGGGGCCTTGTAGAGCTACGGCTGGGTCTGGAGCTCACAGACCCCTCAAGCTTTTTGTCCTGACTGGGTCACAAACCCTTCACACAAAGGTCTATGAGCTAGGTAACTGTAAGAAAAGTCCTTGGATCCTTAGTTGAAGAAAGAGTAGTCTTTATTTCTACACACACATGTCTAGGAGCTAGGCAGTCCAAAGAGAAACTCAGAAACTCAAATGCTACCAGCAAAGTCCAAAGAAAACTGAGCAGCTGCCAGCAAAGTAAACGCGCTCTATTTTTAGATGTGAGCTCTCTGCTGGCCAGTAGTTCAGGGCTGCTGCTCCACACAACTGAAGAACACACCAGAATAGCAACAAAACTAAAAAGATACATGGCATGCATGTGCACTAACTCCACCCACCCACACACAATTTGTTTACAAAGAATGTACTGCACCACACCGAGTCCGACCTGAGGCAAGGGGGCCTGATTAAACTAATCTGTTTTCCCAACAGGCCTCTAAACTCTTTCATGTTCTAAATAGTCTATTTATGGATGCACATATAACTCTCTGCTCTTAGAGGCATACTCCCTCTCTTCTCTTTTCCACAAGGATAAGAGAACTTTGACATCTATTTTCAGAATTTCCTCACACAGTTTTCCTTGAAAGCATAATAGAAATTATAATAAAGAGGGAAGGCAGTGTGTTTCAGTCAGGATTTTTGGTTGTAAGCAATTGACTCTGGCTGTGTTTAGAAGAAGAAAAACATTAAAAGGAAGGTGGGGGGCCGGCCCGGTGGCGCACTGCTGCAGTGCGCCGCTTGAGAGCGCGGTGGCGCTCCCACCGAGGGTTCGGATCCCACATACAGACCGGTTCCCGCTCACTGGCTGAGCGAGGTGCGGGCGCAACGCCGAGGGTTGCGATCCCGTTGCCGGTCCCGGTCCGGTCTGGGCGCGACACTGAGGGTTGCGATCCGTTGCCGGACACGAAAAAAGACAAAAAGGAAAAAAAAAAAAAAGGAAGGTGGGAAGAACTCTACAATTTAATAAGAGAAATAATCCAATTTAAGAAATGGGCAAAGGATCTCAATGGGTGTTTCTCAAAGGAATGTCTACAAATGGCCAATAAACACAGAAAAAGATGCTCAGCATTATTAGCCAGTAGGAAGATGCAAGTCAAAATTTCAACATGATACCACTTCACACACACTAGGGCAGGTAGTGTTAAAAAGCCCGATAACAAGTGCTCACCAGGATGTGGAGAAATCAGACTCTCATACACTGTTGTTGAGAAACCAACCAACAAACAAATAGAAGATCCACTATTGTTTTGTCTTCAGTTTACATTAGGACTACAACCCAAATTCCTCAGATTTAGTTTTATTTCTGAGCAAGTTCATTTGGTGTAAAAAGATTGGTATTATAGGTTTGATTTTCATTAATTACATTTCATGTAGGTTTTATAATCAGTTAAGATACCTTCTCTTCTATAACTTTACTTAGCAGCCTCACAAATTATTTCTCTAATACCAAAGAAAATCAGGTGAAAGAGTATATGGATCATTCATTGCAAAACCATCCTGACCTTAGGGGGAGAGATGGGGAGAGAAAATTCAGATTATAGACCTTGCTGATGTGGGATTAGTCTTCAGTAAAATACTAATGTATCTAACTATGTGTAATAGTCTAAGGTGACTAGATAAATTTTATCCCCGAAGTCAATAATTTTACCTTACTTTCTTCAATTTTTAAAACATTAGGAAATATTTGAAAAAGCAGTTAACATCGTTCATAATTCCAGTAATTAATATCAACAGATCAAACACTTTAGGATGTCTTCCTAAGCATAACAACATGTGTTAAAAATCATTATAAATTAGTGAGTCTGAGTTCCCTTCCTGAGGATTCATTTATATCAGGACTTTCTTCTCACTTCTCTTTAACTGTTTGGTGGTTTTAAACTTTGACTAATTGTTCTTTCAAAAAAACAAAAAACACATTAAAACCAGACCTGACAGGTTTTGAATATAATTCAAGCTTAAAGTGTGTAGTTTTGTTAAAATATAGATATAAACACAATTCTAATAACTCAGAAAACTTTATTCTATTTTACTTTTCACTCCAGGAGGTACATATTTAACCAAATAAAAGTGCAATTTATCGTTAATCTGGAATAAAGTATTTGATGTGAAACAAAAATAACTGTATTTTACCCCATAATTTAGTGACACTAGGTAGCAGTACTAAACAGTTTGAATCCTGGTTCTGCTATTTAACTGCCATAGGACCTTGGAAAAATTACCTGGCCTCAATTTCTTCATTTGAAAAAAGGGGATAAATAGCATCTACTCATAGGGTTGTTGTGAAAATTAAATGAATTAATATAAGGAAAGCACTTAGAACAATACCTGGCACATGGCAAGCTAAAAGCTCGATCAGTGTTAGCAAGTTATCTAGGAATTTGTTGATTTTTTAAAAAAACTTTTTATTTTGACATAATTTCAGATTTAGAAAAAAGTTGCAAGAATAGTCCACTCTTTATATACCCAGCCAGGTTCCCCATATGTTAATATTTTACTGCATTTGCTTTACTTTTGACTCTTTGTATATGTTATTGTTTTGTGTAGTTTTTAACCATTTGTGAGTGAGCTACAGACATGGTGCCTTTTTTTTTTTTTCCTTTTTGTCTTTTTTACTGACCAGTAACGGGATCGCAACCCTCAGTGTTGCGCCCACACCGCGCTCAGCCAGTGAGCGGGAACCAGTCTCCACATGGGATCCGAACCCTCGGCGGGAGCGCCGCCGTGCTCCCAAGCGGCGCACTCTCCAGTGCGCCACCGGGCCGGCCCGACATGGTGCCTTTTTACCCATAAGTGCTTCAGGTTATATTTCTTTTTTTTTTTGTCTTTTTTTTTTTTTTTTTCATGTCCGGCAACGGATCACAACCCTCAGTGTTGCGCCCGTACCAGACCGGGACCGGCAACGGGATCGCAACCCTCGGTGCTGCGCCCACACCTCACTCAACCAGCGATCGGGAACCGGTGTGCATGTGGGATCCGAACCCTCGGCGGGAGCGCCGCCATACTCCCAAGCGGCGCACTGTAGCAGTGCGCCACCGGGCCGGCCCCAGGTTATATGTCTTAAAAAACAAGAACATATTCTTACATACCCACAGAATAGTTCTCAGAATTAGGAAATTATCATTGATACAACACTGTTATCTAACCCAGACTTGATTCAGATTCTGCCAGTTGTTCCAATAATGCTCTTTACAGCAGAGGAAAATCCCAGATCATGCCTTTCATTCTATTGCCATATCCCTTCAGTCTCCTTAATCTGCAGCGGTTCCTCAGGATTTTTTTTGGTTTTGGAGGGGAGGGTTGTGGTTTTTTACATTTTTATATATACAGGCTAGTTATTTTGTAGAAACGTCCTTCAATTTGAGCTGTCTAATGTTTCCTTATGCTTAGATTCGGGTAACACATTTCTGACCAGAATACCATGGAAGTGATAACTGTATTCTTTTCACTGGAATAGATCGGGCAGCACACGATGTCTGTCTCGGTGTCTGTCTCATTACTGCTGCTGTTAACTTTACTCACATGGTTAAGACTGTGTCTGCCAGGTTTTGCCACTGTAAACTTATTTTTCCCTTTGTAATCTGTTTATAGGGAGATACCTTGAGACTTCTGAATGTATTTTGCTACTCCAAAACTTTTACCCACAAGTTTTGGTAGTCATTGATTATTGTTAAAATGGTTGTCAAATGGTGATTTCTAATTCCATTATTTCCTCTACAATTATTAGTTGACTTTCTATGGAAAGGCAGATTCTTTCCTTCTCCCCTATTTATTTATTTACATCACTATAGATTCATGGGTTCTTATTTATTCAATGAGTTATAAGCTATTAGTATAATTACTTTCATGTTCAAATTATCCGCAGTTTGGCCACTAGAAACATGTTTAAACTGGTTCCTGTGTCCTTTTGTCATGTCCCCATCATTCTTTGAGCACTTCTTTACTTGTTAACACAAGATGTTTCAGACTAATTTGTGCTTGAGCTTCCCCAGCCTGGAATCAGCCATTTCTCCAGTGAGGCTAATTTATGTTTTAAGTAGAGGAAGGACTCTTGTGTCTTATGCTGATTTTCCAAGATAATATTGACAGGTGAAACTTAGAAGTTTCTTTAGAACTGTTAGAAATATTTTAAGATTAATTAGTTCTCATTCACTAGGTTTCCTTTGTATGCTTGGGGCTAGGTATTTCCAGTTTAAATGAAATTTAACTCCAATTCACATTTCAAAAACTGTCAAAATAATTGGTATAGACAATTAAATGCTATAGATGTTCAGAGATGGGCTAGAAACCTGGAATTGAAGAGAAATTTGAGAAATGAGGAGGATTTGAATAAATAGAAAGGAGCAGGGAGGACATTTGTTTCAGGGGTACAGCATGAACACAGTATGGCACTAGGAATAGGTAGGTCTCATTAGGGAATTTTGAGGAGCCTGACTAGTTGGTAGAGATATATTGGTAATTAGTGGATTGTGGGGGCTGGGGGTCCAGTTTATTGGAAGCCTGGATTCTAGGCCTACTCATTTAGAATTTATCCCAGAGGCAGTGAAGAGACCTGAAGTTTTGGGGCTGGGTGGTCATACAATGTATATTTTAGGAAACTTGATATGATGCTATATTGCAGAAGAGATTGGAAAACAAGACAAGTTAGGAAACGATTAAAATAATTGAGTCTAAGGCAGGAGGAATACAAATCGGAAGGAATGAATAGATGAGAAAGTAATTTGGAAGGAAGAAATGACTCTAGAGTATTGAATCAGGATCATTGTGAGAATGACTCTGAAATAGGAAACTGCTGCTTTTTATAAAGAAAAGAAAACAGAAATATGTTGCAAATGGAAACTCAAAGAAAAAACAGGTTTGATAATACTGAAATTTTTGACTATTTTTTTCTATAATTGTTGATTAAAAGCCATAGAATTACTTCATAGCTTTTTATAGAAAACAATATAGTTGAAAATTAATGACTTGGGGCCATATAATGTCATAATAGGTGCAGTAATGCTTGCTGCGTTTCCTAACACTGTTAGAAATGGGTATTAGGTAATAGCTTTAATTTTCATAGCTTTAGTTTATAGCAAAATATAAAGTTGTTTTGGTTTGATAGCTCTAGTGTATTCAACCATACTACCAGTATCAAATCAGATCTCTGAACTGAGATCCAGATTCCTGATTAATTTGAAATGTATTGCTCTTTTGGGATTTGGGGTTGGCAAATATATTTCCAAGTGTAGCATTCGATTCTTTTGGTGTTATTGAAATTCATATTTCCATCCCCCTCTTTAAAAAAATACCGTTTTTAACTTCGTCTAAAGAAAAAAACCATTGGAACCTAAGAACTTAGCTGTACAAGATCTTAAAATCAGCAAATATTGTGACCAAGGCATTCTTTGTCATATGTTGAGAGATAAAGGTGAAAGGTACCTAGATTCAGACAGTCCAAAAGAAATGAAAATGAGTGTTCCTGAATAAATATTTTGCCATTTCATTAATTTTTACAATTAGGCATATTTAGATCTTAGCTGACCATCCTTTTCATTGTAGGTATAGCAAGAAAATGACACAGGTTTGTTATCTCTCGAGCTACTACCTCTTCAGGTTTTCTGAACTGGCTTGAATCCTAGATATTACATCTGAGGATAGGTTTATTTGTTTGTTAATACGTTAGCGTATGGATTTCCTAATTAAAATCTGTTGAAAGAAATTATTACATGAAGTAATGTATTAACCATAAATGTGTTGGGATATTGCTGGGTGACTGTCATAATTTCAGCTGGTACAGTTTATAAAGAGGAAAATAAAGTTAGTTCTTTTTATTGGGAAAGAAGATTTCATGTTATCTGTATTTGCAGGCTTTCTGGCTCATATGCTGGAGGAATCCTTGCTGCGGGGGTGTTTTCATTTTCTCGTCTAACATGGCAGTGGTCCATTGCAGCAGAGGTTTTTAGCTTAAACAATCTGTTTGTGGGGCTGCTTATGGCTCTTACCGTACGTTTTGAGGAGGCAGCAACTGCAGAGGAGAGATCAAAGGTAACCTATTTTGATCAAAGTGAAATCATTTTTTGTTTTAATTTTTAGACAGGTGCTGTATTTCTTTTCCACTTTGGTTTAGTTACTGTTTATCTATTCTGATTACTGTCACGGTAATCTACACGTGTTAAGAGAGAAAACATTCTCAGTTCTTTTATTGTGACTGGAACCACGATAGTTCTTATAAAACATGGGACTTTTTTTTCCCTCAGAGTTCAGAAGTCTTTTGGAGAATGAGTAGATTATGAAATTGCCTGTGAGTCCTATGGGAAAAATAGGCTTGTTGGCTAATGCACCATCATTTGTCTGTGTGTGTTATCATAAGGTGCCAAGCTGTAGACTGAGTACCTTAAACTGTATACGATTATGGTACATGGATTTACTCCCCAATTGTAAAAATGATCAAATTTGTAAATTTTTTTAATTAAAAGTAGAGGGTCAAATGTAAACAAAGTAGTTCAAAAGAGATTGCATGAATTCGAAGGCAAACACTATGTTCAAAATCATTTGAAATGTGAAAGAACCCTGTCTGCTAAGAGCTTACAGTCTACGTTCTGGAAAATGCCAAATCATCTTAGCAGCCTTATGTTGTTAAAGAATATAGAAACAAAAAAACCATGATGGTTTATTTGTGGTTCTCATAAATAGATCTGTGATGCTGTTAGAGTTTTTAAATAGTTGTTTAAAATAATCTTTTTTCTGATTATGTTAAAAAATTATTCAGTACACTTGTTAAAGAATGGTAAGGTTTCATTCAGGCTCAAGTGTAGGGGCTAGGGGCCACCGCATTGGAGTTTCATAGTAGGGGAGAGAGAGCAGATTCAAATACAAATACAACTAGGAAAAGAGAGAATTTGAAGCCAAGAAGCAGGGTAAATGTCAGTGGATGGAAAATTACTGAGAAGGAAACATAAGGGGTAAGGTGGATTCTGGCTAACATCTTAGCAGGATTATTCTGAAGGCATGGCAAGGGAGATCAGACATCACTTGGGGGATGGTGGAGGATGAATTACCTGATCAGATATCGAGGGTGAACAGATATCGAGATTGGGGGGTTCTGGGTAAACTGACTTAGCAGGGTTCTTGCTAAAACTGGACAATGTAGAGATGAACAGGGAAGCCCTATAGGTCAGGGACTGGTTGAGAGGAGAGTTCAGAGGAGCCTGACTAGAGTTTGGTCAAAGAGAGAATCTTTGTCAGCTATGAAACTAACAGATATTCAACAAAAGCAAAAACACCAGTCAGAGATAACCAGGTTTCTCAGCAAAAGGTATTGTAGTTTATTTACTTAATAGGAGAAACAATCAAACAATTGCTGAACTTCAGTTATAGACTTTACTTGAATAAGAATTGCACTACCCACTATTACTGTGAGGCCTTATCTAGTCATCATACAGGACTTTTTAAGTCAGTTTGAAAATACTCAGTGAAGGTCAAACTGCAGTTATTTGATGAGAATGGAAAATGTTAATAAAAAATGGTGATAAGTATTAGTGAGTTTGTTTAAATACACCTGCTTGCATCTAAGAGGTTGATTTTAACCTGAACCTATGATAAAAGTGCTGGGTTTGAATATAGAAAATGGCTTTCTACCAGTGTGCTCACTTACAGTATTAGATGAATTTTTAATTAAGATTTTTTTTCTTTCATTTATTTTCAGATAGCTAAAATTGGTGCTTTCTGCTGTGGCCTTAGCTTATGTAATCAGCACACAATAGTACTCTATGTTTTGTGCATAATACCTTGGATTCTCTTTCAACTTTTAAAAGAGAAGGTAGGTTTTTGAATTTTGTGAAAATAATAATTCATATATTTTATTTAAGTCTAAAATATCATTTATGTCTTCAGAAAAAGTGAGGCTTTAATATTTCTTGCATTTTATGTAAAGCATAAATAACCTGAGGCCCTAACAATATTGACTGAAAAAAACAGGATTTACAAAAATTATGCAGTATTGATTGCAGTGCATCTGGCCTGCTTTATAATTTTCCTGATTCTGAACAGCACCTTGATGAAAAGAGATTAAAAGTAAAGCGACAATATCAAATTTCCCTAATTGTTTTATTATATATTCCAAGACACAAGTGGTGTACCAGTAATACTTCATTAATTCATTTTACTGTGGAGTGCCCGCTCTGTGCCATGTGTCTGCTCCAGATGCTGGAGACTCAGCTTTCAACAAAACGAACATCACTGCTATTGTGAACTAAAGAATAAAATCTCTGATAAATAACTGTCCTGTTCTCTCAGAACATATTCCCTAGGATTAAGAATGATTTATTTTCATTACTTTTCTCTCTGAGAGAAAAAATGTTAATTAAAATGGTGATATAAAGCAACATAGAAAAATTACTTTGTTATTCATTGGTAGATGTAGGTAAGGAAAAGGTGGGGAGTTGAGTTAGACATGAGTCCTTGGAAAGATAAATGCCCTTTATTCTGTCAAATTTCCTCCCAGAGGTTAAAATAATCTGTATACAAAGCCAGTGCCAAAGTCATTTTGCTTCGTTTATTTTTTTTATTTATTTATTTTTTTGTTAAATTTTTATTTTGTCAATATACACTGTATATGATTA